>NC_091163.1:36115940-36168440 GCF_040958095.1 Procambarus clarkii
GAGCCATCCCCGCCTCTCCCTCCAGGTGTGGAGCCATCCCCGCCTCTCCCTCCAGGTGTGGAGCCATCCCCACCTCTCCCTCCAGGTGTGGAGCCATCCCCACCTCTCCCTCCAGGTGTATAAGAGTAAATCAACACAACTCGCCGAGTAGTGTTGATTAAATTACGGGTAAATTGCTGAATAATTACAAGCTCACCATAGCCCGTGCTCCTGTGCCAGGTAAGTACACTACGGGCTCACCATAGCACGCGCTACTTGCCGCTCCTGAGCCAGGTAAATACACTACGGGCTCGCACCATTTGGTCACATTTTGGTCCGGGAGACATCTCCCGTCACGCAGGGTGCAGTTGCGCCTCCACAGATCTCCAGTATCATCTTTTGATACTGGTAATGGCTCAAAAGGGCCACCACTTACGGGCTATTCATGCCCGTGCCACCTCTTGGGTGGCTTAATCTTCATCATACGGGCTCGCCGTAGCCCATGCTACTTGCCGCTCCTGTGCCAGGTAAGTACACTACGGGCTCGCCGTAGCACGCGCTACTTTGCCGCTCCTGAGCCAGGTAAATACACTACGGGCTCGCCGTAGCACGCGCTACTTGCCGCTCCTGTGCCAGGTAAGTACATTACGGGCTCGCCGTAGCACGCGCTACTTGCCGCTCCTCTGCCAGATAAGTACACTACAGGGCTCACCATAGCTCGTGCTACTCGCAACCTTTCTTCCCACCAGCTAAATCTAAAACAACAACAACTCGCCGAGCCTAGGGTGTAAGACTGTAGGGTTGTGAGCCTTGGGTGTAAGACTGTAGGGTTGTGAGCCTTGGGAGTAAGACTGTAGGGTTGTGAGCCTTGGATGTAAGACTGTAGGGTTGTGAGCCTTGGGTGTAAGACTGTAGGGTTGTGAGCCTTGGGTGTAAGACTGTAGGGTTGTGAGCCTTGGGTGTAAGACTGTAGGGTTGTGAGCCTTGGGTGTAAGACTGTAGGGTTGTGAGCCTTGGGTGTAAGACTGTTGGGTTGTGAACCTTGGGTGTAAGACTGTAGGGTTGTGAGCCTTGGGTGTAAGACTGTAGGGTTGTGAGCCTTGGGTGTAAGACTGTAGGGTTGTGAGCCTTGGGTGTAAGACTGTAGGGTTGTGAGCCTTGGGTGTAAGACTGTTGGGTTGTGAGCCTAGAGTGTAAGACTGTAGGGTTGTGAGCCTTGGGTGTAAGACTGTAGGGTTGTGAGCCTAGGGTGTAAGACTGTAGGGTTGTGAGCCTTGGATGTAAGACTGTAGGGTTGTGAGCCTAGGGTGTAAGACTGTAGGGTTGTGAGCCTTGGATGTAAGACTGTAGGGTTGTGAGCCTTGGGTGTAAGACTGTAGGGTTGTGAGCCTTGGGTGTAAGACTGTTGGGTTGTGAGCCTAGAGTGTAAGACTGTAGGGTTGTGAGCCTTGGGTGTAAGACTGTAGGGTTGTGAGCCTAGGGTGTAAGACTGTAGGGTTGTGAGCCTTGGATGTAAGACTGTAGGGTTGTGAGCCTTGGGTGTAAGACTGTAGGGTTGTGAGCCTTGGGTGTAAGACTGTAGGGTTGTGAGCCTTGGGTGTAAGACTGTAGGGTTGTGAGCCTTGGGTGTAAGACTGTAGGGTTGTGAGCCTTGGGTGTAAGACTGTAGGGTTGTGAGCCTTGGGTGTAAGACTGTAGGGTTGTGAGCCTAGGGTGTAAGACTGTAGGGTTGTGAGCCTTGGATGTAAGACTGTAGGGTTGTGAGCCTTGGGTGTAAGACTGTAGGGTTGTGAGCCTTGGGTGTAAGACTGTAGGGTTGTGAGCCTTGGGTGTAAGACTGTAGGGTTGTGAGCCTAGGGTGTAAGACTGTTGGGTTGTGAGCCTTGGATGTAAGACTGTTGGGTTGTGAGCCTGGGTGTAAGACTGTAGGGTTGTGAGCCTTGGGTGTAAGACTGTAGGGTTGTGAGCCTTGGTTGTAAGACTGTAGGGTTGTGAGCCTTGGGTGTAAGACTGTTGGGTTGTGAGCCTTGGGTGTAAGACTGTAGGGTTGTGAGCCTTGGGTGTAAGACTGTAGGGTTGTGAGCCTTGGGTGTAAGACTGTAGGGTTGTGAGCCTTGGGTGTAAGACTGTAGGGTTGTGAGCCTTGGGTGTAAGACTGTAGGGTTGTGAGCCTTGGGTGTAAGACTGTAGGGTTGTGAGCCTTGGGTGTAAGACTGTTGGGTTGTGAGCATTGGGTGTAAGACTTTAGGGTTGTGAGCCTTGGGTGTAAGACTGTAGGGTTGTGAGCCTTGGGTGTAAGACTGTTGGGTTGTGAGCCTTGGGTGTAAGACTGTAGGGTTGTGAGCCTTGGTTGTAAGACTGTAGGGTTGTGAGCCTTGGGTGTAAGACTGTAGGGTTGTGAGCCTTGGGTGTAAGACTGTAGGGTTGTGAGCCTTGGGTGTAAGACTGTAGGGTTGTGAGCCTTGGGTGTAAGACTAGGGTTGTGAGCCTTGGGTGTAAGACTGTAGGGTTGTGAGCCTTGGATGTAAGACTGTTGGGTTGTGAACCTTGGTGTAAGACTGTAGGGTTGTGATCCTTGGGTGTAAGACTGTTGGGTTGTGAGCCTTGGGTGTAAGACTGTAGGGTTGTGAGCCTTGGGTGTAAGGACTGTTGGGTTGTGAGCATTGGGTGTAAGACTTTAGGGTTGTGAGCCTTGGGTGTAAGACTGTAGGGTTGTGAGCCTTGGGTGTAAGACTGTAGGGTTGTGAGCCTTGGGTGTAAGACTGTAGGGTTGTGAACCTTGGGTGTAAGACTGTTGGGTTGTGAGCCTTGGGTGTAAGACTGTTGGGTTGTGAGCCTTGGGTGTAAGACTAGGGTTGTGAGCCTTGGTGTAAGACTGTAGGGTTGTGAGCCTTGGGTGTAAGACTGTTGGGTTGTGAGCCTTGGGTGTAAGACTGTAGGGTTGTGAGCCTTGGGTGTAAGACTAGGGTTGTGAGCCTTGGGTGTAAGACTGTTGGGTTGTGAGCCTTGGGTGTAAGACTAGGGTTGTGAGCCTTGGGTGTAAGACTGTTGGGTTGTGAGCCTGGGTGTAAGACTGTAGGGTTGTGAGCCTTGGGTGTAAGACTGTTGGGTTGTGAGCCTTGGGTGTAAGACTGTAGGGTTGTGAGCCTTGGGTGTAAGACTAGGGTTGTGAGCCTTGGGTGTAAGACTGTTGGGTTGTGAGCCTTGGGTGTAAGACTGTTGGGTTGTGAGCCTTGGGTGTAAGACTAGGGTTGTGAGCCTAGGTAGTTGTGATCCACTAGGTATCTCCTGGTGAATCACAGTTACAAAATGTGTTGATGTTTGTGTTGTAGTTGTGCTTGCGGAGGTAGAACTCTTGACTCTTTGGTCCAGCTTATCAACTGTTAATCAACTGGTGTACAGGTTCCTGAGCCTACTGGGCTCTATCATATCAACATTATAAATTGTTTATGGAGTCAGCCTCCACCACATCACTGCCTAATGCATTCCATCTCCATAAATGTATGTGTGTGGTGTATGTATGTGTATATATGTATATGTGTGCGAATGTATAAAGTATATGTGGAAGCTGATCAGAATTACATTTCACCTTTGTAAATGCACATTAATGAAACTATCTAAAGAACACATCGACCACTTTATATAGGGCAGACGTAACTCTGTGTATTTATGTCTGTAGGTTACATTAGCTTTTTAAAAGCACTACAATAATCACCTGTGGTTGATTGTTCATTAAATCCCTGACCTATATGTTTAACAGATCTCACCCTGTCCATGGAGGACAGAAGAAAATGTATATATATATTCTGGTTAGCATTGTAAATGTGTGGCCACGACTGTTGTAGAAAATAATAGTAAAAAAACTACTCTTGACACTGAAAAGTTCTTTCTAACGTCTCTGTGACTCATTTGGATACTCAGTTTCCACCTATGCCCCTTGTTTGCGTACCCCCCCCCCCCGTGTTAAATAATCCAGTTGTGAATGACGGCAGGCATTAGGGCCACGTGGGCCTCCAGGTTACCAGGACACACACAGAGTGCCAGGACCCGCTGCTGCTGCTGCTGCAGGTATAGTAGTAAACACCGGGGCACCAGAGTAGGCCAGTTGGAGCTGGCCCAAGTAGTCACATGGGGCCCCTGTGGGCTCCTCACTGCTCTATATATACTGTAGACTCAGACGGTCAAGAACGAGGCGGGGGCCGCTCTACTCCCACACTTGTACACTGGGGCCAAGGGTGACGTCTCCACATGGGAGGCCTCACCCACCACCCTCCAGCTGTTACTCGGGCCAAGGGTGACGTGGGAGGCGTCTCCGTTAAGGTATCACTGGAGGCCAAGGGGTGACAAAAGTAAATAACTTAGGGAAAAGAAGACCTCCCGAACCCCTCTACAGGTATGTTCCAGGCAACTATAAATAACTGTACCACCCACGTACTGCAACTGTAAAGAACTGCCAGCAGAACCTAACCTAGGCCTCAATTATACACTAAATTCTAATATCAAATTACTGTAGTGATAACCCAACCCGTCCTCTTAAAATTACATATATTTTCGCCTGTATGCCCGCTATGGCCAAAAATAGACATAATTTGAATTGAAATCGGCTCACGAAAGTGACGTACTGTCACGTTTTCTGTTTTGTGTCCTCTGGCTTACTCGGCTAGGTTAGGAGAGGAAACTTTCAGTTACTAGTTTTCATGACGTTTTGAAACTTTAGGAGAACTTCCTGTCTCCTAACCTACCATAGGACACTTAACGTGCTGATTTGGAAAGAAAAAAGAAATTCATTTTCAATTATTTTTAATTTTCAAATTACGTCCATTTTCGGCCTTACGGGTCCAGGCTGCGAACGCCCAAATACAGACGTAGTTTGTAAGACGGCCTTGCCTAGGTGCGCTTGACAGCTGTGTGGCCAGCGCTTCGGATTCGTAGTCCTGAGGTTTCAGGTTCGATCCCCGGTGGAGGCGGAAACAAATGGGCAAAATGTTTTCATCCTGATGCCCCTGTTACCTAGCAGTAAATAGGTACCTGGGAGCTAGACAGCTGCGCTTCCTGGGGGGGGGGGATGTAACAAAAAGGAGGCCTGGTCGAGGACCGGACCGCGGGGACGCTAAGCCCCGAAATCATCTCAAGTTAACCTCATGATAAGACGCCTGAGGGCGGGTGAGGACTCGCCTGATTATATTACAGTGGCTGAGCCATGGCTCTTGGGTCCCGCCTCTCGGTAAGTAGTGTATAGGTTCTAGAGCGCATTAGGCTGTGGTATCAACATGTAAAGTTGATTTGAGTTGGCCTCGAACATTCCATGGGTTGTGTGTGTGTGTATTTAGTTAGTTGAGCTTGCGGGGGTTGAGTTCTGCTCTTTCGGCCCGCCTCTCAACTGTCAATCAACTGTTACTAAATTTTTTCACCCACACACATCCAGGAAGCAGCCCGTATCAGCTGTCTAGCTCCCAGGTACCTATTTACTGCTAGGTAACAGGGGCATCAGGGTGAAAGAAACATTTTGCCCATTTGTCTCCGCCTCCACCGGGATCGAACCCGGAATCTCAGGACTACGAATCTGAAGCGCTGTCCACCCAGCTGTCAGGCGCCCTACCCTTTCAGTCAGAGTGAAATCTCTGCCCATTTGTCTCTGCCGGCGCCGGGAATAGAATTCGGGCCACAGGATTACGAGTCCCACGCGCTATCCACTCAGCTACCAGACCCTCGTGTGTGTACTCACCTATTTGTGCTTGCGAGGGTTGAGCTCTGGCTCTTTGGTCTTTGTGTGTGTGTGTGTGGGGGGGGGAGGCAGAGTTAATGTTTGCCTGACTACGTCGGCAAGAACCCCTACTACCGCAGTCCTCAACCTTGCAATGTACCGGCTTGTATGATTGTTTACCTGTGGTTATTCTAATACGGATAACGCTTGTTTTCACAGTGTTGGTGAGGGTGTTGATATGGCACACCACACCATATGGTATGGCGCCACACCACACCATATGGTATGGCGCCACACCACACCATATGGTATGGCGCCACACCACACCATATAGTATGGCGCCACACCACACCATATGGTATGGCTCCACACCACACCATATGGTATGGCGCCACACCACACCATATGGTATGGCGTCACACCACACCATATGGTATGGCGCCACACCACACCATATAGTATGGCGCCACACCACACCATATGGTATGGCGCCACACCACACCATATAGTATGGCGCCACACCACACCATATAGTATGGCGCCACACCACACCATATAGTATGGCGCCACACCACAGGGTTAGGTACCCCACCTGGCGGGGAGTGGAATGTGTGCGCACCTAACATGGTGGGTGTTGAAGCTGTGTGAGCGGCCCTCGTGTTTACACTATATTTTATGAGCACTCAAACATTGATTTAGTTGCCAGAAGTGTCCAATGGCGTGGTATGTAGTGAATTGTTTAGTTGAATGACCTTGGAGACATTTGTCCAGCTTAGAAGGAACAAAGGTCATTCACATGTTGGGTTCGGCTCTAGAATGGTAAGTTGTATGGCCGGTGTTAATGTGTATGATTCTTACAGTTTAATTATGAGTTCGAGCATGATGGCTTGTCTTGGACTGTTGTGAGTTTCTGGTGGTGGTGGTGGTGTGTGTGCTTGGTGGTGGTGGTGGTGTAGCAGGTGGTGGTGGTGTAGCAGGTGGTGGTGGTGGTGGTGGTAGTGTGCTTGGTGGTGGTGGTGGTGGTGGTGGTGTAGCAGGTGGTGGTGGTGGTAGTGTGCTTGGTGGTGGTGGTGGTGGTGGTGGTGATAGTGTGCTTGGTGGTGGTGGTGGTGGTGGTGGTGGTGTAGCAGGTGGTGGTGGTGGTGTAGCAGGTGGTGGTGGTGGTAGTGTGCTTGGTGGTGGTGGTGAAGAAGTAGTGTGAGAGGAGTGTTGGCCAACAGTGTTGACTCAAGAGCGTGGTGTACAACAAGAGTTAGGGATGAGGCAGGGAGGGTGTGCACCACCATGTTGCAGCACCCGAACCCTTGCATGCTCACTGTTGCAATGTTTACTGCAGTGGGCTCTTAACACCTCGCACCCGCCCCTCTACCTCATCCCCGCTTCTTAACACGGTAACATACCTAATTTAAACCTAACTCGTCCCTGCCCTGTTTTAACCTAACTTAACCTAATCTAATCCATATAAATGTGACAGAGTAATTAGGTCAAGTGGAGGAGTAGGTCTGTATATTCAAGAGGAACTGGCAAGCATAGAGCTCCTGAACTCGACCAATGTACTTGGAATCAAGATAGAAAATATAAATCTATTTATTATTCTATGTGGTGGAACCACCGCCTGGCTGTGGCGGTGGTTCCAGCAAAACTTATTGGAACCACCGCCAGACTGTCAATCAAAGATAGCATACACAGATCGCTTCAGAGAAACCTTTAATATAGAACAAGTGCATGGACGGATAATTTAGTGAGGACTCTAGAGAAAATAGACCATTAAAAACAAAGGGGAAGATAGACCATATCAATACTTTCAGCAGCCTCCTCCATGGGAAGACTCCAGTCTAAAGATTATCATTGAAGGATTACCAGTTAAAAAATCAGCATGAGACTCGCAGAGGCTCAAAGCAGTCATAGAACGACAAATGGAAACCATCTCAAGACCTACAACGACTCACATCTTCACAGACGGATCAATTGATCAAGAAAGAGGTTCTGCTGGGGCAGCAATTTACACTACCAACCATGAAGCTTACTGGAGCATGAATAGTGGGTGCTCAACATTGCAAACAGAATTATATGCCCTGAAGGAGACCATAAACTATATAATTGAGAATAATTTACATGATGTCGTCATTCATACCGACTCTAAATCTTCGCTCCAGGCATTGTTATCCAGTCAACACAGAGAATATACATCTCCTCACAGAAATCCAACATATAGGAAAAGAAGCCCATAATCTAAGGCTGTCAATCACCCTAAATTGGATACCAAGTCACATTGGCATAGATGGTAATGGAAAGGCAGACTCACTAGCAAAAACTGCCACAGCTCTACCTGTTGTACAGGTTCAAATACCTTCAAGTTGTTCACAGATTAAGGAGCAAATCAAGAAGAAAATACTCCCAACTATCAAATGCCGCCAAAGTAGCGGAAGGAATATCCACTGCGATATGGTACGAACAAGCCACTGGGTACTATACTCTTTCAAGCCTGACAAAAAGATATCCAGAGACATTGCAGTAGCCATACACAGACTCAGACTTGGTTACAAGTGCTGCTGGGAGGTAATAAACCCAATAGTTAAAGTGTCATATCTGTGGAACAGAAGCAGAGGCGCCACTATTGCACTACTTACTGGAATGTGAAGCTACTGAAGTCTTGCGCATCAAACTCAACATTAATCCAACGACAGCAGCTGCATTAGATACACAGTCCACAGCAACTACAATGATTAGAAAAGCCGTTGAGGAATGGGACTCACTAATGAACATTCTATACCTACATCCGCCACCAAGATAATGTTATTAAAACAAGACTAAAACAGAAACGAAAAAGAAACAGAAAAAGGAGGAAACCCCACCTCCATTTAATACTTTGACCCAAATATCAGAGTAACAAGGTTATAACGAATACCCAAACTCAATTACGGGCTCACCATAGCCCATGCTACATGGACATTTCGTTCTTAGTAACTAAATCTAAAACAACTGGGGAGTAGAACAACTCCCAGAACCCCATCAACCAGGTGTTATGAGGGGAGAGGGAGAGGAGGGAGAAACTGTTGTGACGAGAGGGGAGGGGTTGTTATGAGGAGTAAGGGGGGTGTTTTGATGAGTAAGGGGGGGGGAGACCTTGACCCAGACCGACAAGTGTGGAGGTGACCATCACTGCCCCAGCCAGTCTAAACACCCCTCCCCCACCCTCCACCAGTCCACATCCCGTCTACACACCCCTCCCTAGACACAGCGCTTGTTCCTCTTGCACCCTTAACCACATGGTAATTACACCACCATTTCAAGTTCAAGTATGTTTATTGAGATAAGCAAGAAATACATCTCAAAGGGATAGAGTAGCTTAGGCTATTTCTACCCCCCCCCCCCCCCCCTCTACACCACCATTTGTCCTGCATGTGTAAAACAAGAAATGTTTATCACTCATAGTGTTCGCTAATGTTTATTGTTTGTGATGTGTGTGAAATATATATATATATATATATATATATATATATATATATATATATATATATGTATGTATGTTGTACCTAGTAGCCAGAACGTCGTACTCGGCCTGCTATGCAAGGCCCGATTTGCCTAGTAAGCCAAGTTTTCCTGAATTAATATATTTTCTCTATTTTTTTCTTATGAAATGATAAAGCTACCCATTTTATTATGTATGAGGTCAATTTTTTTTATTGGAGTTAAAATTAACGTAGATATATGACCGAACCTAACCAACCCTACCTAACCTATCTTTATAGGTTAGGTAGCCGAAAAAGTTAGGTTAAGTAGTGGAAAAACAATTAATTCATGACAACTTGGCTTATTAGGCAAATCGGGCCTTGCATAGTAGGCCGAGAAGTGCGTTCTGGCTACTAGGTACGACATATATATATATATTATATATATATATATTATATATATATATATATTATATATATATATATATATATATATATATATATATGGTAGTGGTAGCGAACGCGTTGTAGTGAACGAGGTGAGAATAGCTTGAGCTACCTCATCTCGCTGTGTGTATTTATACTTCAGTAAACATGTTTCAATTTGTCCTTCACGTGTCCTTGATAATCGTGGACCAGGAGGGGGGGGAGGGTTAGTACACAACACGTGAGGGGTAAATATGCTAACAACAATTGCTTCCTTAGACGGTAACATAGGCGGACATCCTAGATCTAGTAGTAGTAGGCATCCACCAGTCTCAGGAGACTATAGAGTTGAGCTCTGGTTGTCTGTCTGGAGTGGCCTCTCCAGGTCGCAAAGCCAGGGTAGGTCGACACGGGAGAGAAGCTGTCACCCATGCAGCAGGTTTTCCCCTCTCAAGAGCGCAGAGCTAGGGTAGGTTGATATGGAGAAGCTATTACCCATGCATCAGTCCCCCCCCCCCTCTACAGGGCGCAAAGCCAGGGTAGGTTGATACGCAGAAGCTGTTACCCATGCAGCAGGTCCACCCCCTCTCCAGGGCGCAAAGCCAGGGTAGATTGATACAGGGGAGAAGCTGTTACCCATGCAGCAGATCCCCCCCCCCATTCCAGGGCACAAAGCCAGGGTAGGTTGATATAGGGGAGAAGCTGTTGCCTTAGATCCAACAGCTGTGTTTAAGACATGAATCCTAACCTGTCCTCGGGCTGGTCTCGTTCAGTCGGGGGCCCACCCCAAACAAGTATTAACAACTCCATCCTCCTGAAATGGCAGTACTTATAGTCACTCTTAGGTTGAAATTACCAATATGTAGTGATGAACTGCCAGTAAATCCAGCCCGTCCTCCTAAGGTGCCCCAACGTCAAGAAACTGTCGTACTAAAGGGCCCTTATCCTGACCTACCAGAGGACCCAAAAAACGGAACATTACGTCAATTTCGCGAGCCGCCGCCATTTTCTAGTAGGACAATTTTTAGCCGTAGGTAGAGTGTACGTCAAAATGTGATGTTTTATTAGGAGGACGAGTTGAACTTTGTAATATTAATTTTATAGGTCCGGGAAAAACAGCGAAAACCCCCAAACTTAAATATGTCTAGGCCTAGTATAGCACATATATGTATTATATTAGGGCCCAAGATAGCGTGCATTTGGCCTAGAGAGGTTAGGTCTTGAATTTATGTTGTGTTAAAGGAAAGTTTCTGTTTTTTTCCAAATTCAGGGATATAAACTAGGCTTTCTGGCGGTCCATCGCTGCATATTGGGACTTTTCCACCAAATGCTTGCCATAAAGTATTCCCATTTTAACGGTTACGGTTGATACCAATTATCAATGTCTACGGGGAATACAGATTTAACATTTTAATTGGTCCCAATAATTTAGACTTTTTGATTGGATTCTAGCAGTAAAGGATCTTTGCACGCTCTCCAGGTCAACCATTTCTCCGGCTCTGAATGGAGCTGTTAGTGTGCAGCAATATTCCACCCTAGAGAGCACTAATGCCTTACCTTGAGATACCTCAAGGATGCCTTGAGGTACCTCAAGGATGCCTTGAGGTACCTCAAGAGATACTTGACGAGTATCATCATTGGTATGGCATCCCTCGGGTGAAATGTTCTTATCCGAACTACTTCTTGCTATCTATAATTCTTCTTGCAATTCTAAAAGCTACCTTATTGTATTTCTTAAAGGCAAGGTCTTCGGACATGATTATTCTTGGATTTACTTAAGAGTTATTATTCTCATCTCGTGTTACTGGCCAGGGTCGTCACACTGATGCACGAGCGTGGAGTGTGTCACACACTTCTGCTTGTTAGCACACCTTTACGTTGACTTAACAAGCAGAATAACAATAGATGACACTATTGTCATAGTGTTGAAGTATGACAATAGATGAACTATTGTCATACTTGCTTAGGACTTTCTCTTTTCCTCCCTGATATAGGCCGCTACGCTTGTAGAGGCCTAAGGAATAATTAAATACATTAAAATACATAGGCTATAATGCATTCTTTTTTTATTATTTTCTACCACAGACGTGGCCACACATTTACAATGCTAATCAGAATATATACATTTTCTTCTGTCCTCCCAGAAGCTATAATGCTATAATGCATTGACTTTGATATGAAATTACGAGGTCTAAAGAAATGCAAAGCTTTTTAGACACGATGCAATCCACAATTGCGTGAGTAAAACAGTTCATTCACTTGTTTCGACGGAGATTCGAACTCAGGCCTCACAAGTACGAGATGATTGTCGTACCAGACAATAGATGATCATAATTAAGGAAGGCTCTCAGAAGTATCCTAATGGTACCCAACTGAGACTAATCCCTCCCTGGAACACCAGTAAGGTATCTTGAGGTCATTCACCCCTCCTACTATAGTTACCAAATATAATGTCTTTGTCCGAAGTAAGAGGCCAGATGTTTGGGGCTAGCTTCACCCAACTTTCCAAGATGACACATAGGAATTGTGGGAGTGTCATTGTGGGAGTGTTAAAGTTGGCTAAAGTACTACCCTTTAAGAAATATCAGCATCTATAACGACTCTGCCATTTTCATGGTCTGAAATCGTGAGTATTTCCGTACATTTTTCCGTAGTCTTTGGAGGTTTGTATTGTTAAGTTATCTGAGAGAAAGGGAAGTGTTGGAGAGAGAGGGGGCGGGAGAAGGTGGAGATGGGGGAGAGGGAAGAGTGAAGAAGGGAGAGAGGGGGCGGGGGAAGGTGGAGATGGTGGGAGAGGGAAGAGTGAAGGAGGGAGAGAGAGGGGGCGGGAGAAGGTGGAGATGGTGGGAGAGGGAAGAGTGAAGAAGGGAGAGAGAGGGGGGGGGGAAGGTGGAGATGGTGGGAGAGGGAAGAGTGAAGGAGGGAGAGAGAGGGGGCGGGGGAAGGTGGAGATGGTGGGAGAGGGAAGAGTGAAGAAGGGAGAGAGAGGGGGCGGGGGAAGGTGGAGATGGTGGGAGAGGGAAGAGTGAAGGAGGGAGAGAGAGGGGGCGGGGGAAGGTGGAGATGGTGGGAGAGGGAAGAGTGAAGGAGGGAGAGAGAGGGGGCGGGGGAAGGTGGAGATGGTGGGAGAGGGAAGAGTGAAGAAGGGAGAGAGAGAGACCCGGGTACAAGGCATGGTTCTCTCCCCCCATCTTCTGCCATACAAGATGTAAGGGAAGATTTCAAGTCTCAGTTGGATACCAGTTAGGTACTTGTGAAATCCTTCCTTATTATGAGCGTCCATGACCTAGTTTGTAAATAAATGTAACACTATGTATGTAAAAGTCATAATTGTGGAAAGTTCGACTAAAATGACAGTATAACATGTGGTGTGTGAGTAACAGTGTATGAAAGCACGTAGACCAGTCATGGCTATTTTATAGAGGAAGCCAAGCTCTCCCAAGACAGTGTGTGTCAGCATTACCCCGTCTGGCTTCAGTGCTTGGCGTCTGGCTTCAGTGGTTGGCGTCTGGCTTCAGTGGTTGGCGTCTGGCTTCAGTGCTTGGCGTCTGGCTTCAGTGGTTGGCGTCTGGCTTCAGTGGTTGGCGTCTGGCTTCAGTACTTGGCGTCGACCTCAATCACTCCAAACACACAATCATTTATCTTTGTGGTGAAGGTATCTAGACCAGGCTAATAGTCACAGTGGGTCCCATCCAAGCATTTCAACCGCTGCTTTGACTATATTTTGCTCTGGGCGTGTTTCCCTCTACCACATGTAAAGGTTGTTGTTTTGGCTACATAAACCTGGTGTGTTCCTCAGCGTTCCCAACGTCACTAAACTGGTGTACTATCGTGCCGGAACCTAACCATCCCGAGGACCCACCGACAGAAAACATCACGTCGTGGTAGAGAGCCGCTGCCATGTTTCACACAGCGAGCTCTTGGCTTGGGGGTAAAATGAACGTCACAGTGCGTGGCGCTATTATGAGTGGTTGATTGTTGACATCTCTCGTGTCTCAGGACTTATCGCTCAGCTATTTACTGGCGGCGCAAAAATGTGTATCAGTCTGGTGGGGGGGGGGGCCACCTGGTACACCCATGGTGCACTGGGTACATTGCTTTATGAGTATTGAATTCAATAAATCAGGCCCAGGAGCTGAGTGCATGGGTATATTGTCAATTTCTCTTTCAAAGTCTTCCGAGTTCGCGTTACGCGTTAATATCCGTTATATTATCTGCAGCTTGAATGTCATTCATAAAGAAGCTGTCTGGATCATCAACTTTCATGTTGTTTATTGGTGTGCTAAACATAGCCTCATACTGGCTTCTTAGAATTTTATTAATTTCTTTGTTGTCCTGTGTGTACGTACCTTCAGTTGTAATTAAAGGTCCAATACTGGTGGAAGTTTTTGATTTTTTACGTGAAAGAATATTTTGGATTTTTCTTTGTCTCTTGTATAGCTTTCTGTTCCAATTACATTTCCTCGGACTCGTAGGGTCGTCTGCTCTATTTCTTCGTGCTCCCAGTGTAGATGCATGTGTGTGTTTACTATTTGTATCTGCAGAATCGAGCTATTTGTTCTTGGACCCCGCCTTTCTAACAAATTTGTTTTTCCTCTATTATGCCTAGAACATAATGTCTATTATGTCAAGTATGTGTGTGTATTCATCTAGTTGTGCTTGCGGGGGTTGAGCTCTGGCTCCTTGGTCCCGCCTCTCAACTGTCAATCAACTGGTGTACAGGTTCCTGAGCCTATTGGGCTCTATCATATCTACATTTGAAACTGTGTATGGAGTCAGCATCCACCACATCACTGCCTAATGCATTCCATCTTTTAACTACTCTGACACTGAAAAGGTTTTTTCTAATGACCCTGTGGCTCATTTGGGTACTCAGTCTCCACCTATGTCCGTTTGTTCGCGTACCACTTGTGTTAAACAGTTTATCTTTATCTTTCCTGTTGATTCCTCTTGAGAATTTTGTATTTAGTAATCATGTCTGACCTAATTCTTCTGTCTTCCAGTGTCGTGAGCTCAGTTCCAGTAATCTATCCTCATAGCTCGTTCCTCTCAGCTCGGGGACTAGCTTGGTGGCATAAGTCTGAACCTTTTCTAACTTCGTTTTGTGTTTGACTAGATGTGGACTCCACGCTGGAGCCGCATATTCCAGTATTGCTCTGACATATGAGGCATACAAAGTTTTGAATGATTCCTTACACGAGTTGCTGAAGGCAGTTCTCATGTTCGCCAGCCTTGCATACGCCGCTGATGTTATCAGCGGCGTATGCACGGTTATCAGTACCTTGTGTTTGGCCTAATGCTTCCTACGCCTATTCTTCATCTGTTTGCACTTGTTCGAGTTAAACTCTAGCAGCCATTTGTTGGACCATTCCTTCAGTCTGTCAAGGTCATCCTGTAGCTCTTGCTGTCCTCCTCTGTCTTAATCCTTCTCATAATTTTAGCATCATCAGCAAATATTGAGAGGAACGAGTCTATACCTCCTGGGAGATCATTCACGTATATCAGAAACAGGATAGGTCCAAGTACAGAGCCCTGTGGGACTCCACTGGTGTCAACACGCCAGTCTGAGGTCTCACCCCTCACAGTAACTCTCTGCTTCCTGTTGTTTAGGTACTCCCTTATCCATTGGAGCACCTTACCACTTACTCCAGCTTGTTTCTCCAGCTTATGCACCAGCCTCTTATGGGGTACTGTATCCAAAACTTTCTGACAGTCCAAGAAAATGCAGTCTGCCCATCCTTCTTTTTCTTGCTTAATGCTTGGCCATAGAATTTGTATTAAACCTGAGAGACACGACTTGCCTTCCCTGAACCCCTGCTGGTGACGTGTTACAAAGTCCCTTGCTACTGTGTTTGTGAAAGGCGTGTCTGTTTAAGCATTTCTGGGATTTTGTTCCCTCTGTTGCAGGTACTGTGTTGTTGCACGGGCCTATTGCACGTATAGGTTGTTGTTGTTGTTGCACGGGCCTATTGCACGTATAGGTGGTTGTTGTTGTTGCACGGCACTATTGCACGTATAGGTTGTCGTTGTTGCAGAAGCACTACTATTACTGGACACTCGCTCCAGTTTCTTGTTGTTGTATGGTATGACGCGTGATTGGCGGCGGGAAGCAGCGATAATGGCGGCGGGAAGCAGCGATAATGGCGGCGGGAAGCAGCGATAATGGCGGCGGGAAGCAGCGATAATGGCGGCGGGAAGCAGCGATAATGGCGGCGTTTTTTTTTTTGTGTGTGTGTGTGTAAAGAGGAAGGAGAGGCGATAGAAGTGAAGAAGTTGCTATAGGTGAAGGGAAGTATAGAAGTAGGAAGTACAGTGAGAGGTAGGGAAGCAGGCGGGCTGTCCGCCTTGCTGGCACGATGTGTGGGTGTTGGCAGCTAAGCTAAGCTGGCTCCCTCTTGTCAGGGAGGAGCTGTGAATGTGTGAGAGGTTCTTCACATGTGTTTCACCATATATGGATGTCCATAGATGAATACTGTGTAGCATTCATATATACACACTCCGATGCTTCCACACATGTTCTTCTGTTTAAGGCTCTTTATTTTTTGTATTATTATTATTTATTATTATATATATATATATATATATATATATATATATATATTATATATATATATATAATATATATATATTAGTATATTTTGGTAGCTAGTCTTTCCTGTAGACATATATTATTAAATATGACCGAAAAAGTAAGATTAATAATTCTAACACGAATTTTCTCAATCTTTCGTACATTACGCTTCACTGTTGGAGGTAAATCAAAAATCACTTCTCCAAAATTCATTTTTATTTCTAGTCTGACGCGACAACGGGCGCGTTTCGTAAAACTTATTACATTTTCAAAGACTTCACAAATACACAACTGATTAGAACGTATCTCTGATTTTATATCTACATTTGAGTGAGGTGGGAAGGGTGATGTGGCATTAACACAAGACAGAACAGGAGGGGATATTAATAGGGTATTAAAAGTATCAACACAAGACAGAACAGAAACAATGGGTATTGAATAGAAGTGTTTGTAGAAAGCCTATTGGTCCATATTTCTTGATGCTTCTATATTGGAGCGGAGTCTTGAGGTGGGTAGAATATAGTTGTGCAAATAATTGGCTGTTGATTGCTGGTGTTGACTTCTTGATGTGTAGTGCCTCGCAAACGTCAAGCCGCCTGCTATCGCTGTATCTATCGATGATTTCTGTGTTGTTTACTAGGATTTCTCTGGCGATGGTTTGGTTATGGGAAGAGATTATATGTTCCTTAATGGAGCCCTGTTGCTTATGCATCGTTAAACGCCTAGAAAGAGATGTTGTTGTCTTGCCTATATACTGGGTTTTTGGAGCTTACAGTCCCCAAGTGGGCATTTGAAGGCATAGACGACATTAGTCTCTTTTAAAGCGTTCTGTTTGTGTCTGGAGAGTTTCTCATGAGTAGGCTGGCCGTTTTTCTGGTTTTATAGTAAATCGTCAGTTGTATCCTCTGATTTTTGTCTGTAGGGATAACGTTTCTATTAACAATATCTTTCAGGACCCCTTTCCTCCGTTTTATGAGCTGTGGAAAAGAAGTTCCTGTAAAATAGTCTAATAGGGGGTATAGGTGTTGTGTTAGTTGTCTCTTCAGAGGTTCTGAAGAGACAACTAACACAACACCTATACCCCCTATTAGACTATTTTACAGGAACTTCTTTTCCACAGCTCATAAAACGGAGGAAAGGGTCCTGAAAGATATTGTTAATAGAAACGTTATCCCTACAGACAAAAATCAGAGGATACAACTGACGATTTACTATAAAACCAGAAAAACGGCCAGCCTACTCATGAGAAACTCTCCAGACACAAAACAGAACGCTTTAAAAGAGACTAATGTCGTCTATGCCTTCAAATGCCCACTTGGGGACTGTAAGCTCCAAAAAACCCAGTATATAGGCAAGACAACAACATCTCTTTCTAGGCGTTTAACGATGCATAAGCAACAGGGCTCCATTAAGGAACATATAATCTCTTCCCATAACCAAACCATCGCCAGAGAAATCCTAGTAAACAACACAGAAATCATCGATAGATACAGCGATAGCAGGCGGCTTGACGTTTGCGAGGCACTACCACATCAAGAAGTCAACACCAGCAATCAACAGCCAATTATTGCACAACTATATTCTACCCACCTCAAGACTCCGCTCCAATATAGAAGCATCAAGAAATATGGACCAATAGGCTTTCTACAAACACTTCTATTCAATACCCATTGTTTCTGTTCTGTCTTGTGTTGATACTTTTAATACCCTATTAATATCCCCTCCTGTTCTGTCTTGTGTTAATGCCACATCACCCTTCCCACCTCACTCAAATGTAGATATAAAATCAGAGATACGTTCTAATCAGTTGTGTATTTGTGAAGTCTTTGAAAATGTAATAAGTTTTACGAAACGCGCCCGTGTCGCGTCAGACTAGAAATAAAAATGAATTTTGGAGAAGTGATTTTTGATTTACCTCCAACAGTGAAGCGTAATGTACGAAAGATTGAGAAAATTCGTGTTAGAATTATTAATCTTACTTTTTCGGTCATATTTAATAATATATATATATATATATATATATATATATATATATATATATATATATATATATATATATATTTTATTAAATATGACCGAAAAAGTAAGATTAATAATTCTAACACGAATTTTCTCAATCTTTCGTACATTATGCTTCACTGTTGGAGGTAAATCAAAAATCACTTCTCCAAAATTCATTTTTATTTCTAGTCTGACGCGACACGGGCGCGTTTCGTAAAACTTATTACATTTTCAAAGACTTCACAAATACACAACTGATTAGAACTTGCGTTTCCCTGATTTTATATCTACATTTGAGTGAGGTGGGAAGGGTGATGTGGCATTACATTTGAGTGAGGTGGGAAGGATGATGTGGCATTAGAGGATATTAATAGGGTATTAAAAGTATCAACACAAGACAGAACACGAAACAAATGGATATTGAATAGAAGTGTTTGTAGAAAGCCTATTGGTCCATATTTCTTGATGCTTCTATATTGGAGCGGAGTCTTGAGGTGGGTAGAATATAGTTGTGCAATAATTGGCTGTTGATTGCTGGTGTTGACTTCTTGATGTGTAGTGCCTCGCAAACGTCAAGCCGCCTGCTATCGCTGTATCTATCGATGATTTCTGTGTTGTTTACTAGGATTTCTCTGGCGATGGTTTGGTTATGGGAAGAGATTATATGTTCCTTAATGGAGCCCTGTTGTTTATGCATCGTTAAACGCCTAGAAAGAGATGTTGTTGTCTTGCCTATATACTGGGTTTTTTGGAGCTTACAGTCCCCAAGTGGGCATTTGAAGGCATAGACGACGTTAGTCTCTTTTAAAGCGTTCTGTTTCGTGTCTGGAGAGTTTCTCATGAGTAGGCTGGCCGTTTTTCTGGTTTTATAGTAAATCGTCAGTTGTATCCTCTGATTTTTGTCTGTAGGGATAACGTTTCTATTAACAATATCTTTCAGGACCCTTTCCTCTGTTTTATGAGCTGTGGAAAAGAAGTTCCTGTAAAATAGTCTAATAGGGGGTATAGGTGTTGTGTTAGTTGTCTCTTCGGAGGTTGCATGGCTTTTCACTTTCCTTCTTATGATGTCTTCGATGAAACCATTGGAGAAGCCGTTATTGACTAGAACCTGCCTTACCCTACAGAGTTCTTCGTCGACTTGCTTCCATTCTGAGCTGTGGCTGAGAGCACGGTCGACGTATGCGTTAACAACACTCCTCTTGTACCTGTCAGGGCAGTCGCTGTTGGCATTTAGGCACATTCCTATGTTTGTTTCCTTTGTGTAGACTGCAGTGTGGAAACCTCCGCCCTTTTCCATGACTGTTACATCTAGAAAAGGCAGCTTCCCATCCTTTTCCGTCTCGTAAGTGAAACGCAGCACGGAACTCTGCTCAAATGCCTCCTTCAGCTCCTGCAGATGTCTGACATCAGGTACCTGTGTAAAAATGTCGTCAACATACCTGCAGTATATGGCCGGTTTCAAGTTCATGTCGACTAAGACTTTTTGCTCGATGGTACCCATGTAGAAGTTTGCAAACAGGACACCTAGGGGAGAACCCATAGCGACCCCATCTACTTGCTTATACATATGCCCATCCGGGCTCAAGAAGGGTGCCTCTTTAGTACAAGCTTGGAGTAGTTTCCTCAGAATACTTTCTGGCATGTCAAGAGGAGTACAGGCTGGATCACGATACACTCTGTCGGCTATCATTCCGATTGTCTCGTCCACAGGTACGTTGGTAAACAGCGATTCTACGTCCAACGAGGCTCTTATCCCTGTGGCCCGTGCGCCCCGCAGTAAGTCCACAAATTCCTTTGGAGACTTCAGGCTGAAGGCGCAAGGAACATAAGGAGTCAGCAGGCCGTTGAGTCGCTTTGCCAATCTGTACGTGGGTGTGGGTATCTGGCTAATGATTGGCCGAAGTGGGTTTCCAGGCTTGTGCGTCTTGACATTTCCATACGCATATCCAGGTTTATATTCCCCAATGATCTTTGGCAGGTGGAGTCCGGATTTCTTGGCGTTCACAGTTTCGATCAGTTTGTTGACCTTTGCTTTTAATTCGGCTGTAGTGTCCTTCGTTACCCTTTGGAACTTAGTTTGGTCAGAGAGTATGATGTTCATTTTCGCCAGATATTCGTCTTTTTTAAGAATGACATATATTGGCGACTTGTCACCTCTCCTGACAACTATCTCCTTGTTCTCACGAAGGCTTTTAGCTGCCGCTCTAAGCTCGGGGGACAGTATGGTGCTTCTGTAGTTGCCTCGATTCTTTCCTCCTTCTGCAATAAGTTCTGCTTGTAAGGTATCTTTGGTAGTGACCTTCTTTTGTGTCTCGAGGTCGAATATGTCGTCCAACAGAATTTCCAACTCCACTTTCCGGGCCATTTCACTCGGTCTGGACATAACATGACAGTTTATGCCCAGATTTAGGAGAGTGACTTGGTCCTCAGTGAGGTTAATTCCTGCAAGGTTCAGGAAGCCATCTCTTGGTCGTGGAATTGCCATAGGTCCTCCATATAATGTTGTTAGTTTCTTGATAATCCTTGTTTCAGTGCTGAGGTGATGTTGGTCTGTGAGGATGTCGAGGTGTTGTTCAATGCGGGTACGGATACTATGGTCGATGTTGCTATTTCTCCACTCGTTTGTAGCATGAAGTAGTTGCGTTTTTTTGTCTTTGATTTCATTCTCTGCCTTGTATATCTGATCACGAATCAGATCCTGGCGATATTTTATCGTGAAGGCTTGATTCCTTGCTGCTGGGTCGTGCACTTTAACATTAGTATATTTTGGTAGCAGTCTTTCCTGTAGACATATTTTATTAAATATGACCGAAAAAGTAAGATTAATAATTCTAACACGAATTTTCTCAATCTTTCGTACATTATGCTTCACTGTTGGAGGTAAATCAAAAATCACTTCTCCAAAATTCATTTTTATTTCTAGTCTGACGCGACACGGGCGCGTTTCGTAAAACTTATTACATTTTCAAAGACTTCACAAATACACAACTGATTAGAACTTGCGTTTCCCTGATTTTATATCTACATTTGAGTGAGGTGGGAAGGGTGATGTGGCATTACATTTGAGTGAGGTGGGAAGGATGATGTGGCATTAGAGGATATTAATAGGGTCGAGCAAAAAGTCTTAGTCGACATGAACTTGAAACCGGCCATATACTGCAGGTATGTTGACGACATTTTTACACAGGTACCTGATGTCAGACATCTGCAGAAGCTGAAGGAGGCATTTGAGCAGAGTTCCGTGCTGCGTTTCACTTACGAGACGGAAAAGGATGGGAAGCTGCCTTTTCTAGATGTAACAGTCATGGAAAAGGGCGGAGGTTTCCACACTGCAGTCTACACAAAGGAAACAAACATAGGAATGTGCCTAAATGCCAACAGCGACTGCCCTGACAGGTACAAGAGGAGTGTTGTTAACGCATACGTCGACCGTGCTCTCAGCCACAGCTCAGAATGGAAGCAAGTCGACGAAGAACTCTGTAGGGTAAGGCAGGTTCTAGTCAATAACGGCTTCTCCAATGGTTTCATCGAAGACATCATAAGAAGGAAAGTGAAAAGCCATGCAACCTCCGAAGAGACAACTAACACAACACCTATACCCCCTATTAGACTATTTTACAGGAACTTCTTTTCCACAGCTCATAAAACAGAGGAAAGGGTCCTGAAAGATATTGTTAATAGAAACGTTATCCCTACAGACAAAAATCAGAGGATACAACTGACGATTTACTATAAAACCAGAAAAACGGCCAGCCTACTCATGAGAAACTCTCCAGACACGAAACAGAACGCTTTAAAAGAGACTAACGTCGTCTATGCCTTCAAATGCCCACTTGGGGACTGTAAGCTCCAAAAAACCCAGTATATAGGCAAGACAACAACATCTCTTTCTAGGCGTTTAACGATGCATAAACAACAGGGCTCCATTAAGGAACATATAATCTCTTCCCATAACCAAACCATCGCCAGAGAAATCCTAGTAAACAACACAGAAATCATCGATAGATACAGCGATAGCAGGCGGCTTGACGTTTGCGAGGCACTACACATCAAGAAGTCAACACCAGCAATCAACAGCCAATTATTGCACAACTATATTCTACCCACCTCAAGACTCCGCTCCAATATAGAAGCATCAAGAAATATGGACCAATAGGCTTTCTACAAACACTTCTATTCAATATCCATTTGTTTCGTGTTCTGTCTTGTGTTGATACTTTTAATACCCTATTAATATCCTCTAATGCCACATCATCCTTCCCACCTCACTCAAATGTAATGCCACATCACCCTTCCCACCTCACTCAAATGTAGATATAAAATCAGGGAAACGCAAGTTCTAATCAGTTGTGTATTTGTGAAGTCTTTGAAAATGTAATAAGTTTTACGAAACGCGCCCGTGTCGCGTCAGACTAGAAATAAAAATGAATTTTGGAGAAGTGATTTTTGATTTACCTCCAACAGTGAAGCATAATGTACGAAAGATTGAGAAAATTCGTGTTAGAATTATTAATCTTACTTTTTCGGTCATATTTAATAAAATATGTCTACAGGAAAGACTGCTACCAAAATATACTAATATATATATATATATATATATATATATATATATATATATATATATATATATATATATATATATATATATATATATATATATATATATATTAAATTAGAAGAGTACGACAGCTTGCTGAAATCAATGCTAGAAAAAGCCTTCAACCTTTCAGCGACTCACAGTGGAAACAGACCTCCCTTCCTGTCAGACTCGGGGGACCTCGATGTGCGCACAGCAACACAAATTGCTGTACCAGCGTTCCTGTCCTCTTCAGTAGGGTCTGACAACTTGGTGAAGGAAATCCTACCTGAGCACCTAGTTCAACAGGCAAGGGTACATGATCCCAGCTTTACAGACTGCACCACCAAATGGGTCTCTCTCGCAGGACCAGCACCCCAACCACTGCTTTCTGAAGCCCATAAGCAGCAATCCAGCTGGGGTCGCCCCATTGCCGACCAAGAAGCTGCGACAACACCTCATGATACTCGCCCGACTTAGAGCTGTAGCAGCTCCCCATGCAGGACTTCCTATTAGCAACCCCAATGTCAGCAACTGGCACTCGTCTCACACCGCAGGCCCTCCGGATTGCTGTGGCTCTCCGCCTCGCTGCCCCAATTCACACTGAATACAAGTGTATTTGTGGCGAGACAGAGGCCGACAGGTACGGACGGCATGGCCTTCTCTGCCAAAGGACAGGAGGATGGCATGCAAGACACGGCGAGGTTAATGACATTATCAAGAGAAGTCTTACCACGGCTGGTTGTCCAGCAGAGAGAGAGCCCCGTTACCTAATGCCCCGCAACTCTGATGAGCCTGTCGGTTGCCCAGACGGGATCACGGTGAACCCCTGGAAGAATGGTAGACAGTTGGTGTGGGACTACACTTGCGTTTCAACCTTAGCCAACACCTATGTTGACTTCAGTGCTGCACAGGCAGGAGGTGCTACCAATCACCGGGAAGCAGCCAAGTCACGTAAATTCGGAGACTTCCACTACAATTTTGTCCCCATTGCCTCAGAGACACTTAGTGCCTGGGGTAAAAGTGCTGCAAGTTTTTTTGAAGGAACTGGGGTCCAAGCTAATTGAAACAACTAGAGACCCTAGAGCCGCCAGTTTTCTCTTTCAGCACCTTAGTGTGGCGATCCGGTGAGGAAATGCTCACTGCATCCATGGTTCCTGCCCGCCATCTGAGGAGCTGGAGGAGCTCTACAACTGTGACAAGTAGTCTTCTACCTTGCATGTAACCAATGTTGTAACCCTTTTTGTGTAATGAAATTTTAAAATAAAGTTAGAGATATATACACACACACACACACTAAAAGAATAGGGGTAGTAGAAGAAAATATCAAAGGAGGATATTCTTCATCAATATCAGTGAGGATCCACAAGGTCTTCTCTGAGTACTCATTATTTTCTTCTTCGAGGTTATGGGTCCCTACACTTGCACCAGTGTTTTTTTTTTTTTTATTATTATTTTCTACCACAGACGTGGCCACACATTTACAATGCTAACCAGCATATATACATTCTCTTCTGTCCTCCATGGACAGGGTTAGAGAAGTGTTAAACATAGAGTTCAAGGGTTTATTGAACACTCAACCACAGAAGGTGATTCGGTGCTTTTAAAATGCTAAGCTAACCTACATACGTAAATACATAGATACACAGATTTACGTATGCCCTACATAAAGTGTTAGATGTGTCTTTTACATAGTATCATTAATGTACATTCACAAAGGTGAAATGTAATTCTGATCAGCTTCCATATATGCTTTATACCCATACATATACATACACACACACACATACACATACATATATACACACACATGCATTCACATACATTTGTCTCATTTACCCTGACAGGGTGAGGTAGCTGATAAAGAAACTAGTGTGCAATTAAGCACTTAATCACTGAAGGTGATGAAGGTGCTTTTACTAGCTCAGGTTATATAGTTACATCATATATATACATTGTATGATTGATATATTACATGGTTAATCTTGGGTACAAGTCCAATATATCATCAAGTGTTCCAGTACTCATATAGTAACTACAGAGTTCAGCATACCTTAGCCCAGGAGGGCGAAAGTCAGTTAGTATGGGACATTCTACAATATAATGTTCAAGAGAGTGCATGTTTTCTTTCACAAAGTTGACACAGTGGTGCAAGTGTAGGGACCCATAACAAGTGTATATATATATATATATATATATATATATATATACATACACATGTATGCATATACACACACATATATACTAAATTGTTTCCAATGATTGGGGGGTTTCTGGTCAGTATTTCACCTGGGAATTATGTACTGTGGGGCGGGGTTTTCATCTAGTGAATTGAGGCTCTTGAGCCACCAGCTGTGGGAGCGGGGCGTAATCTTTCTTAGAGCGGCGCGTGGTGGTCACATGTACCTGTCTCCTGCGCCACACCCTCCCCTCTCACCTACCTCATCACACCCGCTCACCCTGCCTTCCTCACTCCCCCCCCCCCCCCCCCCCCCCCTTCCCTCACTCCTCCCCTCCCTCCTCTATGACACCACTGGCCTCGGAGGTCTTGGACCCCCGCCATCTTCTGAAAGGATACATCATTCTTTTAGACCGTTAAAAGTTACCCACTTAACAATTGAGGCCAAGACTAACATATGAGGCTTTCGTTACCAGGTCCACGTTTTTCCCTCTGAGGCTTTCTTCACCATTTTGTTATTTTTTAATTTTGCCCCGAGGGGCGAGTTTATTGGGCAGCGCCACTCATCCTGTGAGTGAACACATCGTTATAGCAGCATGTACAACACTCCCCAATAGGAAGAAAACCCGCTGGGTTGCTCATCTTGTCACTTGTACCCAACAGTGACCACAACACAGCAGTTGCATCATCAGGATCTGCGGGTTGGTACAAGAATTCAACCAACTACGAACCACTTAGTTTTGATGAAAGGGAGCAATGGAACAATATAAGTACACTTGCATCGCATTAGGCTTGGATACCCATGTGCATGGGAAATAGGCTTACAGGATGAGAGGAAATGTCAGCACTGTGGAGAAATACCCAACAGACCACTGGAACATTATCTAACACAGTGCACAGTTACAAACCCATTAAGATTTCAACTTAGATTCAATAGAGCAGAAGAAGTTGTTAAACACATAGGACAAAATCTTACTGAAGCGACCATACGAGTCATAAATACTCATACTCCGCCCAAGTAAAACAGAAACAAGCAACACTTAGTGGGCCAGCCAGAGGCTTAGGGCCCGCCCAGTGGGCCAGCCAGAAGCTTAGGGCCCGCCTAGTGAGCCAGCCAGAGGCTTAGGGCCCGCCCAGTGGGCCAGCCAGAGGCTTAGAGCCCTCCCAGTGGGCCAGCCACAAACTTAGGGCCCGCCCAGTGGGCCAGCCACAGGTTTAGGGCCCGCCCAGTGGGCCAGCCACAGGCTTAGGGCTTGTGCAGAAATATACCCACAAACAAAACAAAAAGACACTTGTACCCAGACACAGCTGGGACTTGCTTAACTGTCTCAAGTGAACAGCTTCTCAAACAAGAAGATTAACATCTGTCAACCCTTAAATTCTTACGTTATCTTGCGGGTGCAAAATGGGGAAATCTTTTAAGAACAGTATCAATATTTGACAAATAGTGTTTTCCTAACTCAAACAATGTGGGGTTTATTATTTTACACATATTTCTAATGTCCCTCAGGTGTTCACATTCTCTCAGGTATAGTGGTCAAGGCGGTGTCCGTCACTCTCACCACAGATTCTGCAATTCCGCTGCTCAACTGTTGTTTCCATTCCGAATCTCCATGGATATTTGTATCCAAGACGGATTCTCGCTATTACTGACTCTCTCCCTCGTCCTCCTCCTCTTCGGCCATAATGACTGGGATTGCCAGCTGCAACCATGTTGTACCATCGTACAGATTCACTGGTTTGTGCTTCTATCCTCCTTTCCTCAGTTCCCTTGTCACGGTGATGTTGCCTGATAATATCTCTAATTTGTAGTAGAGTCTTGGGTATGAAGTATTCAATATGGTCTCCTTCAGCACCTTCAGCAGCCAGCACATCTGCTCGTTCATTCCCACATATTCCAACATGGGAGGGGGCTCCCCAACATGGGAGGGGATGAACAGAAACTTGATGACTCTTCCCTGGTTGTTTAGTACTCTCACAACTCTCTTGATTTCAGCGACTATCGCAGGATTTTTTGCCCGATTTTGAGTAAGGCTTTGTAGCGCTGCTTTTGAATCTGTGCAGATCACTGCACCATTAGTGTTTCGTTCAAGGAATCTCAACGCCATAACAATGGCAGTTAGCTCTGCTTGTGTTGAAGAGGCATAGTTCTCAATACGTGCTTTTTCTTCACTTCCGCGTTGTAAGGCATTTTTCCTAATTACAGTGTATGCTGCCCCAGCCCTGTCATTGACAGGGTTAGATGACCCGTCAGTGTAGATTTGATCTAACTTATTTCCGGTGTCTTTATAGGTTTTCTCAAGATAATTGTGCCTCATTTCTTGAGTGATCATATTGGAGTTTTTCGTTGCCATCTCATTGATGATAATCCTGCAAGGGGTCATGCACCCAAGGAGGTAACCTCTCTACAGGCAGGAGCTCACGGGCTTGCTCAAACAGGTGAAGTTCTTCCAGGTAGCAGACTGATCTGTGATGCCATTTTTTACTTCTCCTGTTTCCCCTTGTATGTAGAACAGAACTCAGTTTTTTCTTGGCAATACCATTGTAATGGGGCTCTCTGGCTATCTTAATTGCAAGCTTAGCATTCAGTTCCATAATTCTGCTTTTAACACTGGGGAGGGACAACTCCTCTTGTAGATTAGACGTGTTGGCAGTCCTTGGGACTCCAAGAATGATTGTCATGGCTTCATTATGGATGTTTTCAAGTATTTTCACATCGCTCTGGGAATAAAGTTGACCAGGACCACCTTGTCCTCTCTCAGGGTTTCACTCTGTAAAAGTTGATACAATGTAAACTGTCATACACACTTGCCTGTAAAAGTTGATACAATGTAAACTGTCATACACACTTCCCTGGAAATAAGCCTCCATTCATCTGTGGTGAATGATAGAGCTTGGGCCCCACACACACGAGGAGTCGAGAGTTCGAGTCCCATACAACCCAGGTCAATGGAATTGATACAATGTAACCTGTAAGAGCAAGTCGCTCTGCCGGACCAACCGGGCTGTGGTGGGTATGTGGGCCTGCGGGCCGCTCCAAGCAACAGCCTGGTGGACCAAACTCTCACAAGTCAAGCCTGGCCTCGGGCCGGGCTTGGGCAGTAGAAGAACTCCCAGAACCCCATCAACCAGGTAAGTCTGTGTGAGTTTAGCTGGACATACACGTAAGAGCTGCCTCGTAGAGTGGCGTCCACGACCTGTCGAAACCATCAGCTGTCTACGTAACCTTCAATTTCTTTCTTTATTATGCACCCCATACCCATCCCGTGGGCGGTGGTGTAAAGGATTACAGAGGCACATAATCGGTTCAGGAACTGAACCCTCTAGTTCGTTTAGCTAAACAAATAACAATGTCTACACACATCAATAATCTTTTGTATCACAAGTGATTCAACAAGAGGCTCACAACAGTCACTATACAAGGCACTTTACATCTATGGTGAGTCACACAGTTACTAGTCTTGCTGCACACCCACCCAACTGGGCGGCAGCTTTACAGTCATGTGCTGCACACCCACCCAACTGGGCGGCAGCTTTACAGTCATGTGCTCCACACCCACCCAACTGGGCGGCAGCTTTACAGTCATGTGCTCCACACCCACCCAACTGGGCGGCAGCTTTACAGTCATGTGCTCCACACCCACCCAACTGGGCGGCAGCTTTACAGTCATGTGCATGCATTACCTACAGTAAGCAAATTTGAGATACTTCGCTAAAATTTCGAGCAGCACATCATTATGAATGAAGTAGTCTCCGTGGTGTAGTGGTAAGACACTCGCCTGGCGTTCCGCGAGCGCTATGTCATGGGTTCGTATCCTGGCCGGGGAGGATTTACTGGGCGCAATTCCTTAACTGTAGCCTCTGTTTAACGCAACAGTAAAATGTGTACTTGGATGAAAAAAACGATTCTTCGCGGCAGGGGATCGTATTCCAGGGACCATAGGATTAAGGACTTGCCCGAAACGCTACGCGTACTAGTGGCTGTACAAGAATGTAACAACTCTTGTATATATCTCAAAAAAAAAAAAAAAAAAAAGTACTTATACATTTCTTGGACACTATTGTTGGTGTTATCTCTAAATTCCGCGATTTTTTCACATTCCATTATATAATGACGCAAAGTATGCGAATAGTTCTGCTGACAGAGTTTACATTTAGTCAAATCTACATCAGCAGATGTTACAAATTCCCAGAGGTACTTGTAGCCGAGCCTAAGCCTAGCAGTGGTAACATCTAGAAGTCTGCTAACATTATTGGATGACCTATAGACGTGCGGTTCTTCCTGCATAATAGAATGATGATAGATGGAGGAAATGGTGTGAATTTCACTTTGCCTCAAGTCTCCGAAATTTAGTTGATGTTCCTGGGATATTGCTGCCCTCAGGCTGCTCAAAGGCAGTCCAAGTTGGTAATCAATTGCCTCTTTACGAGCAAAATTCTTGACCAACTCATCAGTTCTATCATGCATTCGGAGACCAATATGGGAAGGAATCCACAGGAGACAGACTCTGACTCCATCATTGATTATTTCATTATATCTGTGTCTAGCTTCAGAGACAAGCACGTCACAGTTATGCCTTGGGGAGCTGAGAGCAGTCAGGGATGACAAGGAGTCACTTACAATTAGCGTGTCAACTTTGGATTCTTATACGCGCTCGAGTGCAAGGATTATGGCAACCAATTCTGTTTGAAGTGTGGAGGCCCAGTTACTGAGACACGCTCCACACTCATGGGAGAAGGAACCATCTCTCCCTGTCACAACAATTGCACTTCCAGCTGCACCATAGGACTGATGCAAGGAGCCATCACTGTAAATAACCTGGGAAAGGGAGCGCTCTCTGACTAAACAATTTGGCTTCGTACCCGTGATGGGTAATGTCATCCTCTACCAAAGTGAGCCACAATGTTCCTTGATGTATGGTGTGCCTAAGGCGATTGTCTTCTGAATTTATAATTCAGGGCAGGTTTTGGGTCGTCCTAGCCTCGGACGGGCCGGTAGGCCTGGTACGGGCCGGTAGGCCTGGTACGGGCCGGTAGGCCTGGTACGGGCACGTAGGCCTGGTACGGGCCGGTAGGCCTGGTACGGGCCGGTAGGCCTGGTACGGGCCGGTAGGCCTGGTACGGGCCGGTAGGCCTTTTGAGTTACCTTTATTCTTATGTTGACATGTTAATTTTAATTCAATTTCCTGACGGTGCAGTTTCAGGAATGGTACAATATCCTCTCTTGCAGTATTAGGAACAATGCAAAATATATAATAATAATATTATTCGCTGAATTTAATGTTTGGAACAGTATGTTGCAAAGTTGACACCTGGAATGCTATACAAGCAGGTGCAAAGTTGTTAAACACAAGCTCACCAATGTAAATTACGATTACCCGGCCCAATTGGATGATTGATAACATTAAATACCTGCAAGGTGTTATGGCAGACACCCTGCCTTAAGAATACCACACAGAGTTGTCATCTGGCTCTACCTTGGCGTGATCTACCAGACTGTGTAGCGCAGGCCGGCGTTCAATCCCCGACCGTCCACAAGTGGTTGGGCACCATTCCTTTCACCCGTCCCATTCAAAATCGTTATCCTGACCCTTTCCCAGTTATATAGTCGTAATGGCTTGGTGCTTTCCCTCGATAATTCTCCTTCCCTCCGTAAACAGAGAATCCTGGTAAGAATCCGGGCCGTGGGAACATTGATCCCTGGAATCACCTCAAACGCTGGGTTTGGTGGATGGGTTAATGACAGTTTGGGCATGATAAACAACCCGGACTTGTTTGAGTGCAGGTTAAGGTACTCCTCAGGTACTGTTGTGAGTGGAGTAACCCCTCAACACACTCAAGACCTTTGATCCAAACAAATTCTTCATGAATGACATCAACATATAACCATATATCAGATGTCACCCCTAACCCACACTGGACTGTGTAGTAGCCATTGACAACATGCCCCTGCACTCTGCACCAGGCCCAGACTCCTGTAGTAGCCATTGACAACATGCCCCTGCACTCTGCACCAGGCCCAGACTCCTGTAGTAGCCATTGACAACATGCCCCTGCACTCTGCACCAGGCCCAGACTCCTGTAGTAGCCATTGACAACATGCCCCTGCACTCTGCACCAGGCCCAGACTCCTGTAGTAGCCATTGACAACATGCCCCTGCACTCTGCACCAGGCCCAGACTCCTGTAGTAGCCATTGACAACATGCCCCTGCACTCTGCACCAGGCACAGACTCCTGTAGTAGCCATTGACAACATGCCCCTGCACTCTGCGCCAGGCCCAGACTCCTGTAGTAGCCATTGACAACATGCCCCTGCACTCTGCACCAGGCACAGACTCCTGTAGTAGCCATTGACAACATGCCCCTGCACTCTGCACCAGGCCCAGACTCCTGTAGTAGCCATTGACAACATGCCCCTGCACTCTGCACCAGGCCCAGACTCCTGTAGTAGCCATTGACAACATGCCCCTGCACTCTGCACCAGGCCCAGACTCCTGTAGTAGCCATTGACAACATGCCCCTGCACTCTGCACCAGGCACAGACTCCTGTAGTAGCCATTGACAACATGCCCTTGCACTCTGCACCAGGCCCAGACTCCTGTAGTAGCCATTGACAACATGCCCCTGCACTCTGCACCAGGCCCAGACTCCTGTAGTAGCCATTGACAACATGCCCCTGCACTCTGCACCAGGCCCAGACTCCTGTAGTAGCCATTGACAACATGCCCCTGCACTCTGCACCAGGCCCAGACTCCTGTAGTAGCCATTGACAACATGCCCCTGCACTCTGCACCAGGCACAGACTCCTGTAGTAGCCATTGACAACATGCCCCTGCACTCTGCACCAGGCCCAGACTCCTGTAGTAGCCATTGACAACATGCCCCTGCACTCTGCACCAGGCCCAGACTCCTGTAGTAGCCATTGACAACATGCCCCTGCACTCTGCACCAGGCACAGACTCCTGTAGTAGCCATTGACAACATGCCCCTGCACTCTGCACCAGGCCCAGACTCCTGCCATCCTATATTCACCAAGCAGTGCAAAACACCACCATCAAAGGCTCTAAACATAATCTGGAGACAAAGTTTAGATACTGGTGTCATCCCTGACATACTTAAAACAGCAGAGATAACGCCACTTCACAAAGGAGGTAATAAAGCAGATGCAAAAAATTATAGACCAATAGCACTAACTTCACACATGCAAAAAATCTTTGAAAATAGTGCTAAGAAGTAAGATCACAAAACACGTGGATTCACAACGTGTACATAACCCCGGGCAACACGGGTTTCAGAACAGGGCGTAGGGATGATGCTTCTACTTGGGGTAGCATATGATGAAGTAGAAGCATATGATAGGAGACGCATATGTCTAGAAGCGGTAGAAGCAATAGAAGTAGAAGCTTGCTAGAAGCATATGATGATGATCTAGGGAGCCGGTCGGCCGAGCGGACAGCACACTGAAATTTAAATTGAAATAAGTTTATTGAGGTAAAATACACACAAAGGGATGAGGTAGCTCAAGCTATTCTCACCCCGTTCAGTACAACGTGTTAATACATACATAGACACACATCACAAACAATAACTGGACTTGTGATCCTGTGGTCCTGGGTTCGATCTCAGGCGCCGGCGAGAAACAATGGGCAAAGTTTGTTTCACCCTATGCCCCTGTTACCTTGTAGTAAAATAGGTACCTGGGTGTTAGTCAGCTGTCACGGGCTGCTTCCTGGGAGGATGGAGGCCTGGTCGAAGACCGGGCCGTGGGGACACTAAAGCCCCCAAAATCATCTCAAGATAACCTCAAGATTCTACTTGGGGAGTAGAAGAACTCTCAGAACCCCATCAAGCAGGGCGCTTCTGCCTCTCACAATTACTAGACCATTATGAAATGACCTAGTAAAGTTTCCCTACTTCAATGGCACATTTGGAGGCAAAGATACACAGATACACACAATTATGAAAGCTTTCGGCAAATGTGACCATGGTGTTATTGTGCACAAAATGTGTGCAGAGGGAATTACTGGCAACGTAAGGAGATGAATCATTAACTTACTAACGAACAGGGGGCAGATTCACGAAGCAGTTACGCAAGTACTTACGAACGTGTACATCTTTCCTCACTCTTTGACGCCTTTGGTTACATTTATTAAACAGTTTACAAGCATGAAAACGTTCCAATCAACTGTTGTTATTGTTATAAACAGCCTCTTGGAGCTTCGGAGCTCATTAACTGTTTAATAATTGTAAAAAAAAAAGCCGCTAAAGATTGAGAAAAGAGGTTTAGGTTCGCAAGTGCTTGCGTAACTGCTTCGTGAATCTGGCTCCATAACGCAGAGTGTAATAGTCAACACAGTCAAATCCGGATTATCTACTGTGATCCGGATTCAACCCCCCCCCCCCAAGGTTTTGTACTTGCTCTGGTACCTTTTCTCATCCTCATATGAGACAGACGAGGATATACACTACAGCACTTATGGAAACAAGGAAATTATACAAACTGAAAGCATATATAAAACAGATAGTTTGGTATAGAACGAAAACGTTCCATACAAAACGTTGTCTCTTGTCCAAAACGTTGTGCATATTAGTGGCTTTAGGCATAGTGTGCACTAGCTCTATCTAGACAATCAACATTATGTTTGTAAGTCAATTTTGAATATATGTACTTTTACATAAATAAAACATTCTCATTATTACCATTAAAAAGAGATATAAAGGATCCAGGCGTAATCATGTCAGGAGCCCTTACATATACAGAACACAATAAAGTAGCTGGCACGATTGCAAGAAAAATGACAAGTTGGATAACAAGGACCTTCCAAACAAGGGATGTGATACATCCTTCAAGACAATAGTGCTCTCTAGAGTGGGATCAATATTGTTGCACACTAACAGGCCCTTTCAGAGCCGGAGAAATCGCAGGCCCTAGAGAGTGAGAACAGGGTGCGGAGTACTACAAGTACCCCGCACCTTGCCCAACACACACCTGAGAGAACACGTGCAGTACTACAAGTACCCCACACCTTGCCCAACACACACCTGAGAGAACACGTGCAGTACTACAAGTACCCCGCACCTTGCCCAACACACACCTGAGAGAACACGTGCAGTACTACAAGTACCCCGCACCCTGCCCAACACACACCTGAGAGAACACGTGCAGTACTACAAGTACCCCGCACCCTGCCCAACACACACCTGAGAGAACACGTGCAGTACTACAAGTACCCCACACCCTGCCCAACACACACCTGAGAGAACACGTGCAGTACTACAAGTACCCCGCACCTTGCCCAACACACACCTGAGAGAACACGTGCAGTACTACAAGTACCCCGCACCTTGCCCAACACACACCTGAGAGAACACGTGCAGTACTACAAGTACCCCGCACCTTGCCCAACACACACCTGAGAGAACACGTGCAGTACTACAAGTACGACTGAGAGTGATGGTTTCATGTGTACACAAAGGCTGGGTGTTGAACACAGTAGGCAGACAAAGGCTGGGTGTTGAACACAGTAGGGAGACAAAGGCTGGGTGTTGAACACAGTAGGCAGACAAAGGCTGGGTGTTGAACACAGTAGGCAGACAAAGGCTGGGTGTTGAACACAGTAGGCAGACAAAGGCTGGGTGTTGAACACAGTAGGCAGACAAAGGCTGGGTGTTGAACACAGTAGAGGCAGACAAAGGCTGGGTGTTGAACACAGTAGGTAGACAAAGACTGGGTGTTGAACACAGTAGGTACACAAAGGCTGGGTGTTGAACACAGTAGAGGCAGACAAAGGCTGGGTGTTGAACACAGTAGGCAGACAAAGGCTGGGTGTTGAACACAGTAGGCAGACAAAGGCTGGGTGTTGAACACAGTAGGCAGACAAAGACTGGGTGTTGAACACAGTAGGCAGACAAAGGCTGGGTGTTGAACACAGTAGAGGCAGACAAAGGCTGGGTGTTGAACACAGTAGGTAGACAAAGACTGGGTGTTGAACACAGTAGGTACACAAAGGCTGGGTGTTGAACACAGTAGAGGCAGACAAAGGCTGGGTGTTGAACACAGTAGGTACACAAAGGCTGGGTGTTGAACACAGTAGAGGCAGACAAAGGCTGGGTGTTGAACACAGTAGAGGCAGACAAAGGCTGGGTGTTGAACACAGTAGAGGCAGACAAAGGCTGGGTGTTGAACACAGTAGGCACACAAAGGCTGGGTGTTGAACACAGTAGAGGCACACAAAGGCTGGGTGTTGAACACAGTAGAGGCAGACAAAAGCTGGGTGTTGAACACAGTAGGCAGACAAAGGCTGGGTGTTGAACACAGTAGAGGCACACAAAGGCTGGGTGTTGAACACAGTAGAGGCACACAAAGGCTGGGTGTTGAACACAGTAGGCAGACAAAGGCTGGGTGTTGAACACAGTAGGCAGACAAAGGCTGGGTGTTGAACACAGTAGGCAGACAAAGGCTGGGTGTTGAACACAGTAGGCAGACAAAGGCTGGGTGTTGAACACAGTAGGCAGACAAAGGCTGGGTGTTGAACACAGTAGAGGCACACAAAGGCTGGGTGTTGAACACAGTAGAGGCACACAAAGGCTGGGTGTTGAACACAGTAGGCACACAAAGGCTGGGTGTTGAACACAGTAGGCACACAAAGGCTGGGTGTTGAACACAGTAGGCAGACAAAGGCTGGGTGTTGAACACAGTAGAGGCACACAAAGGCTGGGTGTTGAACACAGTAGAGGCACACAAAGGCTGGGTGTTGAACACAGTAGGCACACAAAGGCTGGGTGTTGAACACAGTAGGCAGACAAAGGCTGGGTGTTGAACACAGTAGAGGCACACAAAGGCTGGGTGTTGAACACAGTAGAGGCACACAAAGGCTGGGTGTTGAACACAGTAGGCACACAAAGGCTGGGTGTTGAACACAGTAGGCACACAAAGGCTGGGTGTTGAACACAGTAGGCACACAAAGGCTGGGTGTTGAACACAGTAGAGGCACACAAAGGCTGGGTGTTGAACACAGTAGGCAGACAAAGACTGGGTGTTGAACACAGTTGGTGAAGAGCAGCAATGACGTGAACAAGTCAAACTTTTCTCAGATCGTAGACACTACTTTGAAATGGGCATTAAATAAATAAATAAATATATATATATATATATATATATATATATATATATATATATATATATATATATATATATATATATATATATATGTCGTACCTAGTAGCCAGAACTCACTTTTCAGCCTACAATGCAAGGCCCGATTTGCCTAATAAGCCAAGTTTTCATGAATTAATATATTTTCTCTAATTTTTTTCTTATGAAATGATAAAGCAACCCATTTCATTATGTAAGAGGTCAATTTTTTTTTATTGGAGTTAAAATTAACGTAGATATATGACCGAACCTAACCAACCCTACCTAACCTAACCTAACCTATCTTTATAGGTTAGGTTAGGTAGCCGAAAAAGTTAGGTTAGGTTAGGTTAGGTAGGTTAGGTAGTCGAAAAGCAATTAATTCATGAAAACTTGGCTTATTAGGCAAATCAGGCCTTGCATAGTAGGCTCAGAAGTGAGTTCTGGCTACTAGGTACGACATATATATATATATATATATATATATATATATATATATATATATATATATATATATATATATATATATAATATTTTTATTTATTTATTTATTTATTTATTTATTTATTATTAATCACAATTGAGAATGGCGTGTGTATGAATCCCTCCCTCGCTCCCTGGGAAGACGAAGTTGATTATTCCGCCATGGAGTCTAGGACATTTATGCCATGCATGCAGGTGGGGCGCCGTTGCGCCATGTGCACCGACTTAATTGTGTTTTAACTTAAGAACCGGTTACGATGTTTGGGTCGGTGTCACGTGGTCCAGTGGTGGTGGTCACATGTTGGAGCCTGGGGTAGGTGCTCCTCCTCCTGCTGGGGCCTGCCTCTCCTCCCTCTCCCTCACTCCTACCCTGCTCCCTCTCTCACCTACTGCCACGACTCTCATTCTTTACCTGTTGTTGTTTTAGATTCAGCTACTCGGAACAAAAGTTCCAAGTAGCATGGGCTATGGTGAGCCCGTAGTGAACTTACCTGGCACAGGAGCGGGGCTGTAACTGAGTCATCATTCTTGCTTTTATTAGTTTATTATATATTTCACCTCTCTCGCCCCTTCTTCCTTTATAAATTAGGAATAAATAAATATACCTGATATATATAATAAATGTTAAACCACTTCCTGAAAGATGACCAATGGGACCAAGCAAGGCTCCCAGTTAGACTCGGGTGGGGGGTGTATAGGTATTCACAAGGCGACACAGTTTGCATTGCCAGCATTCTTATCCTCGACCAGTGCTACCGGTGAATTACTGAATGAAATATATTGGGATTTATGGTCACAAATTTGCGGACGGAGCCGGCCAGTGGGACAATCTTGCCAACGCATTTTTTTCATTGCAATGTATCTGTTATCATTTTATTAATTCTGCCAGAATTTACTTACTTAAAATTATCTGTTAGATTAGGTCTGCCCGAAACGCTGCGCGTACTAGTGGCTTTACAAGATTATAAATACTATGCTATGTATTCTCACAAACTCAATGTACCTTCTTGTATATAAATAAATAAATAAATAAATAAATAAACTCTCATCCTCGACCAACTTTTTCAAACGACTAAAACAGGCCAAATGGGATAGAATCCCATTTGGATCATCCAGGAAGTAATTCTGTGCCCAGTTCACACATTTGGATCATCCAGGAAGTAATTCTGTGCCCAGTTCACACATTTGGATCATCCAGGATGTAATTCTGTGCCCAGTTCACACATTTGGATCATCCAGGAAGTAATTCTGTGCCCAGTTCACACATTTGGATCATCCAGGAAGTAATTCTGTGCCCAGTTCACACATTTGGATCATCCAGGATGTAATTCTGTGCCCAGTTCACACATTTGGATCATCCAGGAAGTAATTCTGTGCCCAGTTCACACATTTGGATCATCCAGGATGTAATTCTGTGCCCAGTTCACACATGCAATCTGGAGTCTCCACACGTTGACACAGACAGCTGTGAGCAACCACTCCTCACACAGTAGGCATTTTTGTGGTCATGTACAAGATAATGTTAAACGAAAAGATACACATACAAGCTTACACACACACACAGGCTAAACACTGAACCCTTTACAAATCATTTTATACAGTATTCCATCTGATATTAAATTCCATGGGCCAGATTCACGAAGGTACTTACGAATGTTTTCCTAATTAGCGCCTTGGTGGCGGCCACGCCGGTATTCAGGTAGGCGCTAAGAAGGAAAACCTTCGCAAGTTTGGTCCGTCAGCTAAGAGTGCTGTCGACCACTCGTAGCTTTACATAAACTGGAAATAACCATTACTCCTCCTAGTGCCCCGACCCATGGTCCCGCCATGGGTCATGGCATTTCTGAGTACTGGCCCATTCTAAATGGCCGTGGGGGGGCGGGGATGCATTTCTGACTACTGTACATACCATTAGCGAGCGGTATGTATAAAAAACTCAGTTTTTCTCTACTACACAACACGAGCATCGATTTTATATAAACAAAAGATTATTAGTTGACGAATCTGGTGAAGAGGAGTCCTTCGTGTTAGTTATATATGCATTCTCTGCTTGGTACTTGTAGTAATTATGTCTTTTATAATAGTAGAATTAGTTTTTATAATAGCAAGATATTATACCAGTAGTTATTAAGTAAATAAACACTGGTGAACATGAAATATGAGAGAAGGTGGCTGGTGGGAACATTTACTATCACCAAATGCTCCACTGCACAAATGATGTTAGGTAAGAAGGGTAAAAACTTTAAAAACTTCTCTCATTGAATACTTAAACCTATAATTATGACTGTATGGACTATTTTGACCTGTTAAAAAAGAGAGAGGGAAGTAGGGGTCCAAGACCTCTTCCTGTTACACAATTTGGCTGTGTAACAATAAGTAATTTATTTATTTATTTATTTATATATATATATATATATATATATATATATATATATATATATATATATATATATATATATATATATATATATATATATGTAAAAGAAGGTACATTGGGTTTGTGAGGATACATAGCATGGTATTTACATTCTTGTAAAGCCACTAGTACGCGCAGCGTTTCAGGCAGGTCCTTAACCTAACAGATAATTTTAAGTAGGTAAATTCTAGCAAAATTTATAAAATGTTAACAGGTACATTGCAAGAAAAAATGAGATGAGAGAGATTAGTAGGCATATTAAAGCACATCAGTAGCTCTAATTGATTGCATTGACAGCTTGATTTGTAATTTAACCAAAATTAATAGGCACAATACAGCATTTTGATAGCACATATAAGAAGACAGCAATGATCACAATAGTAAAGTTGCTTGGATTAGGTACATAAAAATTGGGGGATTGGGTAGCACTAGATACAGTGCAATTTTAAGGCACAAGGTAGGGAACTATAAACATGAAATTAGGCACTTTTTGTGTTTTTTTTTTTTTTTCAATGAGGCAAATATAGAATAAATATAGTCAAATATAGGAATAAAAATGAGGCAAATATAGAATTTTGAAAAAAGCACAAGGTATGAAAACTATGAAGATGAAATTAGGTACCATTTGGTTTTCTTATTGAATGAGCCAAATGTTGGACAGCTTTTCAACTCTTTAGGGAGTGAGTTCCATAGACTACGTCCCTTTATTTGCATAGTGTTTACACAGATTAAGTTTGACTCTGGGGATATCAAAGCTGTAAAAATATTGATGCAGTTATTTAAATAAATAACTTAGCCGGCACTTAGGAACCTTCGTAGCAAACCTACTTATGAAGAAATACATGGAGCTTCGTAAATCTAGGTTCATATTGGCAATGTAATATTAAATATTCCATTAGGATACTGCCTGAAACGCTATGCGTGTTAGTAGCTTTGCAAGAATGTTCAAATACCTGTCTCATATGTGACAAGAAAAGTAGGTGGTATTGCAGTCTCTAGGCAGATGGAATGCCAATCACATAAAACAATAAAAAAAAGTAAAAAAAAGTAAAAAAAAACTTAAACTGCAAATTGTCTTCACAATGAGGTAAACTGTAGGATAAAGCAGAGGGAAAAATCATTTAAAAATACTTTACTTTGATAGAAAAATGAAATTAAACAAATTACAAAACAAAATATCCAGGCTTGGCTCTAATACAAAGTGCAAAACAAACAAAATGTGCAATCAATTTACGTTACATTAATGTGCAAATAATATATGGTGCAGGAATACTATGTCAAACTGAATAGCTCTGTTACCATACCAGAGCATGTCAACAGGTCTACTCAACAGAGCACTCAAGAGTAATCTGAACTGTAGTGGGGTAGGTAGCCCTATATATATACGATAACGGCTGTGCAGATGGCGCTGGTAACTTCTTTAACTATTAACCGGCTCTTAAACTGTTTGTTTCGGATGGGGTGAGCTCCCAGCGACCCAGGTGCGAGGTGGGGGGTGATGGGCAGTGGTGTATAGGGGGCTGGAGATACTGTCTAGACGTCTGGAAGTAGTAGTAGTTGTTCTTGTGGCTGCAGTACTTGCATATATATAGATCTGATATGGGTAGAATAGGTGATGATGGAGCAAGCTAAATCTCTTCCTAGAGATTTTATCGTGACATATGTAATATCACCAACCCGTTGTACCTTCTTGTGAATATATTATTATTATTATTATTATTATTATTATTATTATTATTATTATTATTATTATAATTATTATTATTATATAGCATAAGGGGAGCTACCTGCAGAAAAATTCATGTCAGCTTGTACTTTTCACATAGCATTAAGTGTTACTGTGCCCCAATAAATTTAAGAGCAAATTCACATCAAATAATTTGTTTTGGCCAAAATGCTGTGTAATGATTGGCTTTATGTAATACTGGTATATAGTTACTGTACCTACTAATTAACCATGGTAATATGTACCTCTATATATCTTCCATTTTATTATTATTATTATTATTATTATTTATTTGTCATTGCTTGCTAGTTTTACTTATACTGCTATTCTCTCATTTACAGGGACGTTTCCCATTGACACAACCAAAACACGGCTACAGATCCAGGGTGGACGATGTGACGCTGGGGAAGTAATAACAAAACGCTATCGTGGAATGCTCCATGCACTTCTCAAGATATCTAACGAGGAGGGGATCCGAGCACTCTATTTTGGGTATGTAGAAAGTTATCCCGGAGGTATGTGAACTATATAAGAGAGTTGTGTTTGGAGTAGAGTACAATGTTACCATCTTTTACCATTCCCAATTACCTGCCTGCCACTCACTAAGTTGCACTTGAAACCAATATTGTGCTTAACAACAACAACAACAACAGTGTTCTTACAATTGATCAGTTAGGTGCCAGTGACCTTGTTACTGTAGCAAATAAAATATTTACAATATATTGACCTCTTAGAGTAAGCAAGTGGTGGAATTCTTCATAAATTTTTCATGCTCATGATATTTAAAAATGCATTTACTGTATTTGCTGGTTTTATACCATAGCAAATATGTTAATGTTATTTATTAATCAAAATGAACACTAAACATTTTCTAAGAATTCGATCACTTGCTTACTCTAGAGGCTCTCCATTATGGGTTAATGAATTTTATAAGGATATTTTGTGGGCAAAAAAAACAACAACATTGAATGTAATGAGATGCCTCTCTCTGGGCGACTCTTGGTGGCTTCCTGAAGCTATCTCACCGAGTTAGCTTTCCATTATACAGTCAGAGGCATGATGTCGGCTTTCTGGGGATGAGAACCAGACCCTGTCCGCCCCCTCCCTCACAGAGGCACAGAAAACAGGGGATTGTTATGATCAGTCTCAGTGGGAAAGCAATAACACAAACAACTTCACGGTTCATAAAAACAAAGCACCAAAATAGACACCACAAAAGAATCACTAACAAAATGATTAAATAAAATTTGGAAAGGACCTCCCCCCCCCCCTTCCTAGTGCACAGAGCTGTCAAAAGTTGGCATCTTGGCTTCAAGCTGGCGTCTACTCCTTCTGAAGCTGATAGACCACGAACTTATGCTCCTGGCCAGCCCATCCTTAAAAACAAATCCAAATTCCATGTACCCACCAAACCCCCCCTGTTTATGAATGAAAAACTGTTCACAAACGACTCACAACTGATGACATCCAAACACTTCTGGAGAAACTGATGACTTTTGTTTGAACCACAACACTGTAAATTCTTCACCCACATACTACAAATACAGTAATCACCAACAGAACCTAAACAACTAACCTAACCAATGTCTAAATATGTACAATACGTAGGTAGGCATCATGCTGTCTTGGGAGACTATAGAGTTGCACTCTGGTTGCCAAGGCTGGAGTATCCTCTCCAGGGCACAAAGTCTGGGTAGGTCGATATGGAGGAGAAGCTGTTACCCATGCAGCAGGTCTTTCCCCATCCCCATCTCCATGATGTTAAAATTGTCTAATGAAAAGACAAATGCCAATATGCTTGGTTCCAGTGCTGTCACAGGAACTGCCAGAACGAGGTTAAAGTCAACAATGAACTGCCTTAGGGACTCCAGCTCTGGATTTTTCCTCGAGGTTGACTCCTGAATCCCAAAAGTGGGTATGGCCACGAGGCAGCGGAGGTTTGAGATCAGGGTTTTCATTCCAACTTGATACCTGGTTGATGGGTTTCTGGGAGTTCTTCTACTCCCTAGTTCTACTACTACTACTACTAAAGCGGCATTTCATTACATTCAATGCTGATTTTCTGGGGGAGCCTCTTGGAGGCTCCCATATGGCTAACCAACCACAGAGAAGGAAGACATGGGACTTACGAGGGAAGAGGTTAGGCAGCAGCTACAAACATGTGAAAGAGAAATCTGACCATGGCTTTCCTGTCTGGCACAAGCCAAACTAGAACCAGGAAAAATTATTTGATAGCAAGCTGCCAAGACCCAGTTAATTTCCAAAACCCTCGAGTCTGAAAAACAGCCAATTACTGTACTTAAGAGGAAAGACAGCAGCCAAAGCCACAAACTTAGACAATGTGGGCCTGAGGGCTGGCTAGTGTTAATTACACTGTAGATGACCTGGAACAAATTTGCCATGGAATGGGGACCAAGAAAACTGTATTAAGTGTGTTCACTGAAGAAGAATGGGTGGCACACAGGTAGCATTGAACTGTGGCAATCTGACATAACAGAAGATACATCAGACATCAAGCTGCCTGTTGAGCCTCATCACTACAGTACAAAAACAAAGATAACAGACAGAGGCTGTAGCTAAATTAGAGATTTAGTGAACTGGAGCATCACTGTCTCAGGGCAGAGGGTAACTTCCAACCAACAGGCAGCATTCAGAGGCAGAGTACATGACTGGCGACATGTAGCAATGCTAACAGACACCCCTCAAACTCGCACATTGTGAGTGTATACCTGGAGCGTACCTGGAGAGGGTTCAGGGAGTTCTACTACTCCCCGAGCCCGGCCTAAGGCCAGGCTCGACTTGTGATAACTTGGTCCAACAGGCCGTTGCTTGGAGTGGCCCGCAGGCCCACATACCCACTACAGCCTGGTTGGTCTGGTACTTTTTGCAAGAACTTAGATAAGTGCCTCTTGAATACATCCACCTTTATTCCAGCAGTGTGGGCTCTGTGTGTCAATATACAGTATCACAAGCAACACTGTAGACCTGCAAGGAAGGGGCCAGAACCTAAAGGTCACTGAGCAAGCAGGACAGCCAGCACTAGAGACTCCAGAAGAACTGACACCAAGGTAAGGTAAGGTAACTATCAGGAGAAAGTACCAAGTCATTACTGCTACAGTACTGTATATAGCTCTTGGAAAGGATAAGGATTTAGGAGTGCACAGAGGAAAGGAATAGTGCCCAACCACTTGGATGGTCAGGGACTGACTGCCAATCTGCAAGAAGCAAGATCACCACTCGACCATCCAGTCCAAGTGGTTGGGTGAACTGACTCCAAACACATCCTAAAGTATAAACATGGCTGCAAAGGGCATCAGTGGAGTGCTATATAAATAAGCATGCATACCCTAATGCACCCCACAGGTAAACGAGCAGAATGCCCCCAATCGTAGGGTATCCTTCAGGAGCCACAACTAATATACTACCCAGGGCTAGGCTCTCCACCCCAGTCACCAGGCCTTTCAGGGCCAAATTCTTAAACACACCAGAGAAGTAACTGTTAGTGCCGGGGCAATACTAAACAAGCACTTCGAGAAGGGTCACCTTAAAATTTTGCAGTTCATAGCACAGCCACACAAAAAGTCACGTTTGTAAACATATGCTTATGAGCAAATAAGAAAGATTAGGATTAGTAAACAAGCAAATGGCTCTTACAGGACAAAGTCACTTTGTCTTGTGCCGTGCCATCACTTATCTTTAAAATTACAGGCCATCACTTATCTTTAAAATCACAGGCCATCACTTATCTTCAAAATGCAGAATAGAACCACTGAGGAGTAGAGGTGCCATAGGCACAGTGACCACTGTCTGAACATCAGAGGTCCACAGCTGTTCAACACCCTCCCAGCAAGCAGTAGAAATACTGCCGGAACAAAGGTAAATGTATTCAAGAGAGACACTTAGATAAGTGCCTCTTGCAAGAAGTGCCAGATCAACTAAGCTGTAGTGGATATGTGGGCTGCGGGCCACTCCAAGCAACAGCCTGGTGGACCAAGTTATCACTAGTCTAGCCTGGCTTCAGACTGGGCTCCAGGCCGGGCTCAGGAAGTAAAAGAACTCCCAGAACCCTCTCCAGGTATGCTCTAGGTAAGCAAGTTGGACTCGCTTGGGCAGGCAACTGGGAAAAACTGACCGAGGCCGCATCAGTGACAGAACTGAGCCGATGTCAGCTTGGAGCTGAAACAAAAGCTGTTGGCAGCTATCCACCAGGGGCCTCGTAGCCTGGTGGATAGCGCGCAGGACTCGTAATTCTGTGGCGTGGGTTCGATTCCCGCACGAGGCAGAAACAAATGGGCAAAGTTTCTTTCACCCTGAATGCCCCTGTTACCTAGCAGTAAATAGGTACCTGGGTGTTAGTCAGCTGTCACGGGCTGCTTCCTGGGGGTGGAGGCCTGGTCGAGGACCGGGCCGCGGGGACACTAAAGCCCCGAAATCAGCTCAAGCTCTGTGCACCAAGGTGTTTTTTGTATCAACTTTCTGGTAAACCATTTTGTTATGAGTGATTTTGTGGTGTCTGTTGGCTGTTTCAGCACTTCATTTTCATGGTAAAATGTAGTTGTTGGTATTCAAATCTTTCTGGTTTGTCTCCCAGTGAAGATGACCATAACAAAGGCTTGCTCTCTGTGCCTCTGTGAGGGAAGGTGAGTGGACAGGTTCTAGCAGGTCCCTGCCTATGACTAATGTGCCTGAGGACAGTAATGGAAAGGTGTCTAGCATATTTTCTGAGGCTCACCCCAGGAAACAAATTTAGAATGTTTTATCATACAGTGTCAAGAGTTTTTTTTAGGGAAAACAATGTGTATTGAATTAATGATGGACAAAAATAAGTGTCCCGCCCTCCAGAAAATGCAGTAACTACATTTAGAAGTCCTGCCTTTATCAAGCCATAAGGCACTTGGGTAGAAAGATGGTCAAAAACTTTATCATCTTGAAATCTAGTTTTTGGCACTAAAGGTAATCCAATTTCTTTATCAGTAGAGTACAGTATATTTTCATTGATTAATTACCATATTTTTCTGGCAGATGTGATGCACAGTAAATGTTTTGTCCATTACCAACTAAATACTGTATTTTGTTTATACTGTATTACAGAATCATTTCTTTTCCCCAACAAAACCACTTGAAAGTAATTTTACTTAAATGAATGATGAAACGTACTAAAAATCATAAGTTTCCATAAAATATCCTTAAAATCGGTGTCTTATGCACCAGAAAATAGTGATAATGTTTCATCTTAGGATTAAGGTTTTGAACGTTGGCTGAAAGCTGTAGATAATATTAACCAAGCTGGTGTTTGAACATTATTGATGTTTTCCCTGCAGAATAGCACCAGCTGTACTCCGTCAAGCTACATATGGAACGATCAAGTTTGGGTTATATTATTCCCTCAAGCAGATGCTAGTTAATAATCCCGAAGAAGAAAGACTTGGCATCAATGTGTTCTGTGCCGTCACTGCAGGTAAACTGACACTTAGGCTTTATATTATCCCTTTCTCTCAATTAAAAATGTAATTCTTTGCCTAACAAGAAGAATGTGAACCCAAGCAACCCACCTAATGCATCAAAGCCAATGCATAGAAAAGCCAGTCTTATGATGCTTTAATTTTTATTAATAAGTCACATTTTTAACGTATAAATTTGAGTGGTAAACATGAGGCCAACGAGAGAAAAGGAGCATTAAGACCCAGAGATAAATGTGGCTGTGAGGAATTTAATGATGTTTTTAGAACAGTGGTTCCTAACCTTTTCACCAGCAAGGACCCCTTGTATTTAATAATTAATTTTTCCATGCATGCCCAGTTTTTGAAAGGTCTGTCTAGTCAAGAAGCAGAGTTTATTAACTAACAACTTAAAAATATATCTACATATCTCTACAAATATATCTCAACTTAAAAATATATCTACATAATTGAGTATCTAATTAAATAAATGGCAGTATTAAGTTAAATGAGATGGTTGATGCTGCTTTGTTGAAACAATATTTCAGACTTCAAGTTCAGTGCCAAACAGTTTTAAGGGTTGATCAGGTTCCACATTCATCCTCTTTATGTATTTTGATTTTATAAAATAGCTGGGAGAGCTGTTCACATAGTACTCACCTAGTTGTGCTTGCGGGAGTTGAGCTCTGGCTTTTTGGTTCCGCCTCTCAACTGTCAATCAACTTGTGTACAGATTCCTGAGAAGTGTAGTTTCTTAGTAGTGTAGTGGTGTAGCATGTAGTGAGGAATGGTATTAAATATCTCAGTGGTTTGGGTGCCAGTTCTGGGAATTCATTTTTCACATTCAACCAAAGTCTGACAAGATGTACTGAAGGAAACTACCTCAGTGATGTCACACAAAAGTTCAACAAGATTATTTTCTTCTTTTTGTTGTTAAATATTTACAAAAAAATTATATCTACATACAATGGATCCCAAATACACTTATTGGCATTGGGAGGAGGAAAATATTCCCTAAAACTGTTGTTGAAACCTTGCAAGTGCTGAATGAAAAGGTTCGTTACTTCTTGAGAGAGAGAGAGAGAGAGAGAGAGAGAGAGAGAGAGAGAGAGAGAGAGAGAGAGAGGTCATCCTCAGATGCTGCAAGGAAGTCTGTGTCAAAGTATTCAAACACACCGCTCTCCACACGTTTGGACCACAGGTCTAATTTCATGATCATGGATTCCACTATGCCTTCAACTTTAATCATTATTACAGCTCTCTCTTCTAGACTCAAATTTAGGCCATTGAATTTTTTTTTTTTTTTAGTTGTACAGTACAGTATTTTTATACAATAAATTTGTTGGCATGTAAAAATATTATTTACTATGTAACATAATTCGGACATATGCAATGACCAATCCTTCAATTGTCCGGGATCTCGTACCCTCATGTCCCATAACACACCACAAATTGCACCACTCGCAATATACATAAAGCGTCCCATTTTAAATACTAATCCCTTGTATGCATACTAACATGGAGACGTGTCACAAACTTGTCAAGATATAGAACCATACAACCAGGGAGCCGGTCGGCCGAGCGGACAGCACGCTGTACTTGTGATCCTGTGGTCCCGGGTTCGATCCCAGGCGCCGGCGAGAAACAATGGGCAGAGTTTCTTTCACCCTATGCCCCTGTTACCTAGCAGTAAAATAGGTACCTGAGTGTTAGTCAGCTGTCACGGGCTGCTTCCTGGGGTTGGAGGCCTGGTCGAGGACCGGGCCGCGGGGACACTAAAAAAGCCCCGAAATCATCTCAAGATAACCATCTCAAGAAGATACAATGGCAAGATTCAAACAACCCTGCATGTAATACTTGATTTTGTACAAATATACAGAAAGTTTTCAGACTTACTGTATATTTACTGTAGAATACAGGTTTTCCTGTATTCTACAGTGCTCTTAAAATATTGGTCACTTGGGCTTCATTACTGAAACTTGTTTCCTACTTATTATAAATTTCTTGTTTTAGATATAGTTTGGTGCTTGTATTACTCAACCACTTGGAATTTACTGTGCTTGTGTTATGTGCCCATTTGTAGTCTATTCCTATCTGTATCTTTAAACTCAGGGGTGGTGGCTAGTGCGATGGCAAACCCTACAGATGTGCTGAAGGTGCGGTTACAGAGTGGACGTGCAGAATTCAAGGAGAAAAGCCTTCTTCAAGCGTTTCTCAGTATTTACCACCAAGAAGGTATTCAGGGTCTATGGAGGGTAAGCTATATTTTAGTAAATTTGGTGTACATTCATTGTATATACAGTTTTCTGTGGTGGGGTCCCTCCGGCTTCCTGGAGCTTACAGGGCTGATATGTATGTATTAGACCGTGGCATCAGTCAATTCGATTGCAATTCTAATGCTTTCCGGGGATTACCAGGTTCCTACCTACCATGTTCTGGCTACCATGAGCCAGAACCTGGCCCCCCCTCAGAGAGGCACAAGGAGCAATGGCCTATAGAAACCTCCATGTGGTTGGAAGCATTCAGTGTTGCTATACTGTATATAGAAGCATCGACCGAGTTAGACACCCAGGAAAGTAGGCATCCCAAAACAGACTCCACCTGGTTCAAAATTGTTATCGAAAGCCGAACTATCAAGCAGAATTCCCCAATCCAAAAACAAGCAAACAAGCAACGACTTCACAACCACCGCCGCGCTGCTGTCTGCGCAGCTTCCCCCTCCCAGGGAGGGGGAAAGGGGAACCCCAGACCCCTCGTGCCAGCCATCCAACTCCAGTTCTGAGGCTGATGTGCTGAGTGGCGGTCGTTCAACTCTAGCCCCTGTCTCTGAACAGTGCTGTGCCTTTGCGGTGTTGTTCTTCTATGTGGTAGTGTGTGAGCCAGTAGTACACTGAGTACTGTACTGGGGCCACATGCGCCTAGGGCCATCTTCCCTAGGTGCCCTGTAAGAACTGCCCTTGCGGCTTGGGGTTATCTTCCACAAGTTGTTCGGGAATTACCTCCGTAGGGATCTTTTGCTACTCGGTGATTGCCCGCCCTTGGAGTCAGCTGGGGTTTTCATAGCCGCTGTTTGACTTTGGGTAGGAAGTCGTATCTCAGGTACTGTGCAGCTTGTCACCTATTATCACAGTAGCATGTTCTGTTTCTCCTGGAGATGTTGTACTTTTGCAGGGTTTTTCTTTTCTTTTTGTTTGTTACCTGGTGGTGGGGGGGGGGGGGGCAGTCTGCCACTTGGACCCTCTGTTATTCTTGTGGTCGCCCACTAGGTCCGTGATTGTATACGTCGCAGGGGTTCAGGTTTAATTGTTCTCTCAGTAGTTTGGGCCAACCGCTTAGCAGTGCCTTGCCTGGGCTTCCCTTAGCAGTCAGCCTAAGGGCCCTGGAGAACCCCACTGGGGCACATTGGTCCAATAGATGCATCCTCTGGGTCCCATCTCGCCTTGTGCGAGTTCAAAGGTTGCTCTGTCCCGTTGTCTCAGGGTGACATTCACTAATTTTGCCTCAGGCTGCCTGTTGGGTCGATGACACCTTTGATCCGGAGCCCTGCGAGTGGTGTTCCTTGCTGGTGCTCCAGTTCACCCAGTCCACTGATACTGATAATCAGGTAAGCATTCAAAGCTTCTGCTTTGAATGCAAGGTTTCGGTTGCTGCAACACGCTAGGCTGGTTACCTTTCCGGATGCCCTGCAGCTGCCCTGCTTTGGCTATAGGGACTCGGACTTGGGGGCATTAGTCGCTTAGACTTTGGTTTCGTCAGCACTCCCTCGTCCTTTCCCTGCTGTTGTTTGTTGGGTTTTGCCTCCGGGGCCTTGCATCGGCTGCTGCATCGCCGGCTTTCTCTTTGGATTTTTCTGGGTTCAGTACCGTGGCGCCTACCTAAGCCCTCGCTCTATGTGTACACTGCTGGCATCGTCTCTTGGCTGGGGTTTTGTGACCAGTGCTTACCAGGCCAGTCAGGATCAGTGGGGTCTGTCTTTCCATCAGGCACATAGCACAGTGTGGGAGTTCGTGGCAGTGTGGCTGTCACTTCAGAGGGTTCATATCACTCGTGGATCAACGATCTGGCTCCATTCAGACTGCACCCTGGTGGTTCATTGCCTAAACCAAGGGGGATTTGATGTAGTCCTTACTGTTTGGAGCTGGTTGCTTCGGGTGATTCGTCTGCTGAGTTTGGCTCTCCTAGCGGTTCACATCCAGGTGGGGTGTCCAACATCTTAGCGGACAGCCTGTGCCAGTTCATTCCCCTTTCCCTGGAATGGACAGTCGATGCCGACTCGTTCAGTTGGCTCTGTACAGACACCTGGAGGTGGACCTCTTCGCATCGGCATGGTCGAGGAGTCTCCCGGTATAAGTGGTGCCCTTCACCAACTGTGAGGCCATCGGGTTCAATGCCTTTTGGCAGGACTGCTCGAGGTGGGGTTACCTTTCCCTCTTTTCCCCGGTTCCTCTGTTACTTCGGGTTCTGGCTTGGTTGGAGACTTACCAGGGGAGAGTTGTCCTGTTGGCCCCTTGATGGCTGGCCCAGCCTTGGTTTCTGGCGCTGCTTGCTGGGTGTTCGAACCCAGGGACTTTTCTACAGCTCTGCCACTTCCAGCGGATAGGTCCAGTCCTTTATGTGGCTCTTCTGATGCGGGTCTATCTCCACTTGTATGGTGATCAGGTGGCTTCATTGATGGTGTTCCACCTGCGTGTTTCGTCTCGGCGGCAGTATGAAGTTTCCAGGTCGATGGCAAACATGGAATGCTTCCAACCACATGGAGGTTTCTATAGGGCCATTGCTCCTCGTGCCTCTCTGAGGGGGCCAGGTTCTTGCTCGTGGTCCCCTGTAGGCAAGAACTCCAATCGAATTGACTGATGCCAGTCTAATACATACATATCAGCCCGGTAAGCTCCTGGAAGCCTCTGGGACTTGCCCAGAAAATGACATTTCATTACATTCAACGCCGGTTTTTTTTTTCTTTTTTTTTAATAATGAATGTTAATGGAGATATAAATAAAGTTATGATGTTGAAGTTCCAGGATGGGACAAAATGCAATCACTTTTATTTTTATGGTTGTGGGGTTGGTTATTTGTTTCTGCCATGCTATTGTGACTTAATCTTTGCATATATACTGTTCTATATAAAGTATGTAACTCTTTATTAGTGCATAACATAAAAGGTTAATTTAGAAGTGTTTAACAGATAACTTTTTCTTCAGGGAGTGTGTCCAACTGCTCAAAGAGCAGGTGTGATCGTAGGTGTGGAGCTACCAATTTACGACATGTGCAAACATTATTTTATAAAGATGAACTTGCTGCCTGACAATGCCACGAACCATTTCCTGTAGGTCACTCAGCACGTTCTGTACCTTTTGTGGTGTTATAGTACAGGTGTTTTTGTGTAGGGCAACCTGCAGAGTTAGGCACTACAAAATGTATTGAAGACTTATATGGACACTGGTACTAATTAGTTACGTAGAGCATCTTTACTGCATTTAATGTGAAGGTATATTAATTTTTTTATTTATTTTAATTTTCTTATTTATGGCATGATATATTTGGTATATTTCACGTGATGCTGTGTTTCTAGGACATGGTACATTGAAGGTATGCTGCACGTGTCATTAATAATGTTCATTAGCCATCTTTATCCTATGGCTTGTTTGAACTAATTACATTGTCATTGCCTATGCTGTGTATGTGAAAAATGTATCAACACACAGCTACAGTTATCTTAACATTTGAGGGTACTGTAGACGGGTCTGAAACTTAATGGGTGTTATTCATTACTATTCAGGCATTCATGTTTATTTTAAAGTTTACCCACAGTTAATAATAATAATAATGTTTAATCAGGTAAAACTACATACATTCAAAATGAGTTACAAACAGAGTGTTGGATTTCTAGATAGAGCTAGTACAGTATATACTTTGCCTAAAGCCACTGATACGCACACCATTTCGGGCAAAGTTCCGAGACACAGTTCCAATAGTTGTACTCCTCAAGCCCGGCCTAAGGCCAAGTTTGTCTTGTCACGGGGTCAAGAGATCAGCTGCAATGTACCTTTTCCTTGTAAAATTTCCTGTTGCAGCATTTAAGTGGGATGAGATGCGAGTTCCTCTGTAGTAATTGTGTTTATGTCTCTCATTTGTGTCTGTTTATTGTGGCACACACGACGTCATCCAAACTCCGAGGTATTATGCTTTTCTGCACTACCTACGCACAATTCTCCATCATGTGGGTTGCTGGTTACCCTCGACTGGCAGCAACTTTTTCTCACCATATTTCTGCAATCTACTTTCCCACTAAGTTTAGAAGTACAGTATCTTATTTTTTTTAGCACTTTTTGTAATGTTTATATGTGCATCCTCGTGTTTTAATAAACCAGTACTTCTTGCACCAGTACTGTAAGTGGGTACTGGTTATTAAACTTG
>NC_091163.1:36173440-36290940 GCF_040958095.1 Procambarus clarkii
AGTGCGTTATTTGCAAGCACACAGAATGAAGAAACAGGAAGCGAATAATATAATCTATCTGTACCTGGTGCAACGAGAGCGAAGTCGCGTTGTGTACCATGGACTACTTCGTTGACTATTACTCACTTCCCAAGTACTGAGTGTGTAATACAGTGTGTTACTGTGTAAATAGTGTGTGAAACTGTACATATTGTAATTTTAATGAATTTTTAACAAGTAATATTGCAACAATAAACATTTATTGTGGACACATTACTGACACATGTATCACAGGGCCATGGAACATTATGAACGTTCTACTGTATACATATTGTAAAGGACACAAATATGCATCATATATGATAAAAAAACAAATAAAACCGCATTGGAAATACATAGAACAAATAATTGAAAATATATTTGTGGCAACACCCGGTGCATGAATGGCCCGCTCAACCATGTCTGGGCATGTCACACACGGGCGACCAGCCAGGAGCCGATCGGCCGAGCGGAGAGCACGCTGGACTTGTGATCCTGTGGTCCTGGGGTCGATCCCGGGCGCCTGCGAGAAACAATGGGCAGAGTTTCTTTCACCCTATGCCCCTGTTACCTAGCAGTAAATTAGGTACCTGGTTGTTAGTCAGCTGTCACGGGCTGCTTCCTGGGGGTGGAGGTCTGGTCGAGGACCGGGCCACGGGGACACTAAAGCCCCGAAATCATCTCAAGATAACCTCAAGAAGAAGAAGATAGCCCCTGATGACGTCACAGCGCCCCTTGTCCACATCCCCACAGCCTAAGTAAGTGGAATTTGGTATTTATTTTTACATAGACATGTTCAGGGAAGGGAATCTATCATTTTACGAAGAAAAAAAGTTTTTTGGGAACACTTTATTTCATGCGCACAGGGGGAATTTCACAATAAACTCGGCGCAGTACGGTGCTTAAAAGTAAAGCTCTTTTTCTGGGGGAAGCCCCGTCGGTTTCCCAGAGCTATCCAGGCTGATTTTTAACTATTAGCTTTCTGGCATCAGTCAAAGTGCATGGAGTTCTTGTCTACCGGGGACCACAAGCCAGAACCTGGCCCCCTCAGAGAGGCACGAGGAGCAATGGTCTATAGAAACCCCCGTGTGGTTGGGAGCATTCTGTCTGTCATCGACCGGGTCTGGCACCCACAAAGAAAGGCGCCTCAAAACAAACCCCCCTATTCTAGTGAAAATATTGATACCGAAAGCCAAACGAGTGGACAGAACGCCCTAAACGAAATTACCAAACGAGCATGACGTCATTATGTTGCCGCACTGCTGTCTGTGCCCCCCCCCCCCCCTTTCCCAGGAGAGTGCAGGGGAAGCTTCAGACCCTTGTGCCGGTGATCCAGCAGTTCTTTACTGATGTGAAACAGGAGCCACATATGCCTGTGGCTCCTGTTTTGATTCCAGTTACTGTGTCTTGTGGCGTGGTCTGTCTCTATAGATGGTGTGTGATCCAGGAGTAATATTCTACGGTACTTGGGCTGCATGCGCCTAGGGTTTCCTTCCCTAGGTGCCCTGTAAATACTGCCCTTGGGGCTTGAGGCTACTTTCCACAATTCGCCTTGGGATCTACCTCTGCTGTGTCTTTTACTGCTCCGTACTTGGCAGCCCTTGGAGTCAGCTGGGGTTTTTGTTGCCCTTGTTTGCCTCTGTATAGGGGGTAGTTTTTGCCACTGGTAGGGGCGCAGGGTACTGCACGGCTAGTCATCACCTATTATAGCGGCCGGCTCTGTTCCGCCTGGGTATGTTGTCCTCTTGCGGGGGTTTTCTTTTGTTTTTGTTTCCTGCCTTGTGGGGGTCTGCCTTTGGTTGGTTGCCCCCCATCTATACTTGGGGTTCTTTATATCGACATATCTGTGTTTTTGGTGGTACCCCCTGCTAGGCCCTGTGAGTGAACACGTCCCAGGAGTTCAGCATTTAAAAGTTTACTTAGTAGTTTTGTGCGCTGGTTCGCAGTACCCTGTCTGGGCTTCCCTTAGCGTGTTACCAAGGCTAAGGGCCCAGGGAAACCCCGCGGGGGCTCCATGGTCCGATGGATGCAACCCTTGAGTCCCCTCTCGCTTTGTGTGAGATTAATGGTTGCTCTGTCCCCTTGTCTCTGGGTGACAATCACCGGTTGTGCCTCCGCCATGCTGACTGTTGGGTTGGTGATTCTTTTAACCCGGAGTCGTGCGATGTTTGTTCTTTGTACATGCTCCAGTTCACCCAAGTTACTGAACAATATGAGAGTGCAGATAGCAGAGGCGTTGCATACTCAGTTTAGGTTACTGTAACCCGATAGGTTCGTTGCTTCCCTGGATGCCCCAAGACTGCCCCATTTTGGTTATAGGGACACGAACTTGGGGGTGGGAGTTGCTTCGACTTTGGTTCTGTCCGCCCCTCCTTGTCCTTTCGGTGGTTCATCCGGTTCCCCCCGTCTCCTTCTAGGGTGACGGCAGATGCATTCGAGCCTAGTCCTCCAGCCAGCGCTTCTGGGTCTGACCAGTGGGCCCCCTTCGTTCCTGTTTTTTGAGCTGCTCCTGCTTTTTCTTTTAGAGGCAAGGGGATTGGAAGACGTCTCAGCCCTGGATTCTCAGGGTGAGGTTCCCAGGGCAGGGGGGGGGGGGGTTGACTTGGGGGCCTTGGGCCCCGTTGGACCCCGCCTGGGTTTTCATACTCTAGGAGTGGGGCTTGGTGTTACAAGGGGAGGGGCTCTCTTTCACTCCCTCCTCGTACGAATTGGATTTGGCGTCTACCCCTCCCCGGGTTCAGTTCCATGATCCTGTGGGTTTCTCGATCCCGTCCTTCCATAGGTTTTCGGCTTCCCGCATCCCGTCACATGTGGTGCAGAAAGCCCTTGTAGCTTACCTCCTGCGCGACCCAGATTATGCTTTCATGATGGATCCTCATTTCTTCGTGTATGGATCTTCGTGTCCGTACTGGGTTCGTTACGAAGTTCTAGAGTCATCCTGGTTAGCAAACTGCCCACTCTTCCTGTTGGAGGCTTGGCATACGTTCTGTCAGTCCCGCGTGCTTGAGTGGAGGGAGGCTCGGACGGCATTGTAGGTTTTCCCGGGAGGGGGGGATGATGGATTTGAACATTTCAATGCATGTTTGCCCCTGCCCTTCTGTGGAATGTTAGTGTGATGCAGCTTCATGTGTAGATTCCTTCCATTTCGGCTGTCTTGGTCGCGGAGGATTTGCGTACACGTGGTCTGCTGGCTTCAGCCCTGCATTTCTTCTCCCTCCTCAAGCTGTCCTGAGATTGGCTTGAGTTGGATGTGGAGGAGCTTAGGGCCGCCTCTGGCCCTAGTGCGCTGCCCGGCTTGAGTTGGATGTGGAGGAGCTTAGGGCTGCCTCTGGCCCTAGTGCGCTGCCCTCAGCAGTGCGTGCATTGTCTGCATTGTTAAAGCTGTTCGCGCCGCTCCTGCGGGCTGCGGTTTCACGTTTTTTTGCTTCTCGACTCGCGTGTGGGCAAGAGGTGCTTATTTCTTCCTTGGAATCCTCTTGGCTCCTGGATCTTAGGTTGTCTTCACCTTTTTGTCCATTGCTCTTTGCAGAGTCTGCAGTTGTGCAGTATCCGCAGGCAGCTTCTGCTAGTTGGGGAGGGGTTGTCTTCCTATGTCGGACTTGTTAGTCCTCCAAGGAGCTCGTGGGGGACCTTCCTGGAAGGATTGTGCCAGGGCTCAGGGTTCTTCCCGTCGTGGTAGGACAGTGGTGCCAGATTCGGGGCAGGTGCAGCCTTCGGTTCCATCTTTTTCTGGTCGGTGCGGGGATCGTCCTGTATTCACTTAGTTGTATTCACCTAGTTGTGTTTGCGGGGGCTGAGCTTTGCTCTTTCCGCCCGCCTCTCAACTGTCAATCAACTGTTTATTAACAATTTTTTTTCCACACCACACACACCCCCAGGAAGCAGCCCGTGACAGCTGACTAACTCCCAGGTACCTATTTACTGCTAGGTAACAGCGGCATTCAGGGTGAAAGAAACTTTGCCCATTTGTTTCTGCCTGGTGCGGGAATCGAACCTGCGCCACAGAATTACGAGTCCTGCGCGCTATCCACCAGGCTACCAGGCCCCTGTGCACCACTTAGGTTCTCGTAAGGTGCATCAGCCTTTCCGCGGTTCGTCCCATTGATGGGGTGATGGGGAAGAAACTCGCTCTGTGTGCTCGCGCCTGGTCCCACGATTTGTGGGCATTTCGGGCAGCCTGTGGTCGTGTTGGGTGGCTCCTTCTCCTTTTGGGGGTTCGGGGCTGGTGGGGCAGGCCTCTTCTCTTGCACTCTGTCGAGTCATCTCAGAGGGTGTTTGCTTGGGTGTGGTCAAAATGACCTCGTCTCTCAGGTGAGTTTCCCACCTGTTTCCGGTCCCAAAACGGGACTGCGCTGATCTCTGGTTCATTCTGGACTTGTCCCATCCCTGTGAGTTTATTGCCCCTCCTTTCAGATGGCTACCCTGTCCCAGGTCTGTCTTCTGTTGGAGCCGGGCGCTTGAATGGTGTCCCTGGACCTCAAAGATGCATATTGGCACGTCCCGATTCATCCGAGGTTCAGGGACTGGCTCGGTTTGGTTGTGGGGTGTCAAGGTTACCGCTTTCGTTGCCTTCCATTCAGTTTGAATCTGGTGTCTTGCATTTTCACATGCCTTACTTGGGTCATAGTGGCCCGCCTGCATCTGTTAGGTGTTCGGGTTCTGGCCTACCTCGACAACTGGCTGGTTTGGGCTCCCAGCCAGTCCGCATGTCTGCTTGATAGGGATTTGGTTCTTTCCCAGTTTGCCGGGTTCGGGTTCCTGGTGAACTGGCGGAAGTCCCATCTGGTTCCCTTTCAGGTTTGGTCTTGGTTGGGTCTTGTGTGGGATGCTCGGACCACTTCCTTGTCTCTTCCTCCAGCGGCTCTGCTTCACCTGCGTTCCTGCCTTCGTCTGTTCGTGAGGGGCTCCCGGGTCTCGCAGCTCTGCTTTGCCTGCATTCCTGCCTTCATCTGTTCCTGTGGGGCTCCTGGGTCATGCAGCAGTTGCTTGAGTGTTTGTGCGGGAGCCTGAACTTTGCCGTAATGGTCTACCCGCCGGGTCGGGTGTGGTTTTATCGGCTGCTCTAGTTCCTTCGGGGACGTCCCTTCCACCTCTCTCGCGACTGCTGGGTTCGGCCTCCAGGGGCTTTGAGTCTGTTGCTGTGTCACCAGCTTTCTCCTCAGGGTTCTTCGGGGTTCAGTGCCTTGGCATCTACCCGAGCCCTCACTCGATGTGTTCAAGGATGCAGTCTCTTGGCTTGGGCTTTGTGACCAGTGCTCACCAGACCGGACAGGGACGGCAGGGTTCGACTTTCCGTTGGGCTCACAGCACGGTGCGGGAGTTCGCGGCTGTGTGGAGGTCGCTCCAGAGGATTTGGGTTTCATTGCCTGAACCGAGGGGGTTCCATGCGGTCCTTGGCTCGTTGGGGCTGGTTGCTTTGGGTGACTCGTCTACTGAGTTCTCGGGGTTTGGCTTTCCCGGCAGTTCACGTTTGGGAGGTGTCCAATGTCCTGGTGGACGGTCTGTCCCGGTTCATTCCCCTGTCCACAGAATGGACAGTCAATGCCAACTCATTCAGTTGGCTCTGCCAGATGTTTGGGCCTCCGGAAGTGGATCTCTTCGTGTCGGCGTGGTAGAGGCGTCTCCTGGTACAGTATATGTGGTGCCCTTCCCTGACTGTGAGGCCGTCGGGGTCGACGCCTTTAGGCAGGACTGGGCAAGATGGAGTTACCTGTACCTCTTTTCCCCGGTTCAGCTGTTGCTCCAGGTCCTGGCCCACTTGGAGACTTACCAGGGAAGAGTTGTCCTTCTGGCTCCTTAGTGGCCGGCCCAGCCTTGATTTCAGGCGCTGCTTGCTCGGTGTCCGAACATGAGGGTCTTCCCGCGGCTCCGCCTCTTTCAGCAGATCGGTCCAGCCTAGTACGAGGCTTGTTCGTTCTCCTCCTCGAGTCTTCGCGTCTGGAGTTTCTGACTCGAGTCTATCATCACTTGTATGGGGCGCAGGTGGCTTCGTTGATGGTCTTCCACTTGCATGCTTCGTCTCGGTAGCAGTATGAAGTTTCCTGGCGATCCTTCCAGTTTTTCCTATCACTGCATAGGAACTTATCTAGTTGTACTTAATTAGTTGTGCTTGCGCAGGTTGAGCTTTGTCTCTTTGGGCCTACTTAGTTGTGCTTGCGGAGGTTGAGCTTTGTCTCTTTGGGCCTACCTCTCAACGGTCAGTCAACTGGTGTACAGGCTCCTGAGCCTACTGGGCTCTATCATATCTACATTTGAAACTGTGTATGGAGTCAGCCTCCACCACATCACTGCCTAGTGCATTCCATTTGTTAACTACTTTGACACTGAAAAAATTCTTTCTAATGTCTCTGTAGCTCATCTGGGTACTAAGTTTCCACCTGTGTCCCCTTGTTTGTGTTCCACCCGCGCTGAAGAGTTTGTCTTTGTCTACCCTGTCAATCACCCTGAGAATTTTGTAGGTGGTTATCATATCTCCCCTTACTCTTTTGTTTTCCAGGGATGTGAGATTCAGCTCCCTTAGCCTTTCCTCGTAGCTCATACCTCTCAGTTCCGGGATGAGTCTGGTGGCATACCATTGAATCTTCTCTAACTTTGTCTTGTGTTTAACTAGGTATGAACTCCAGGCTGAAGCTGCATACTCCAGGATTGGTCTTATATGCATGGTATACAAGGCCCTGAACGATTCCTTACACAAGTTTCTAAAGGCAGTTCTTATGTTGGCCAGTCTAGCATAAGCCACTGATGATATCCTTTTGATGTGGGCCTCTGGGCGACAGATTTGGTGTGATATCAACCCCTAGATTTTTCTCTCTATTTGACTCTTGCAGGATATCACCTCCCAGATGGTACATTGTGTTTGGCCTTCTGCTCCCTTTGCCTAATTTCATTACTTTACACTTTCCTGAGTTGAACTTTAGTAGCCATTTTCTAGACCATTCCACCAGTTTGTCCAAGTCGTCCTGTAGTCTCTGTTTATCTTCTTTTGTCTTGATTCTTCTCATAATTTTTGCATCATCAGCAAACATTGAGAGGAATGAGTCTATACCCTCTGGAAGGTCATTTGTGTAGGTGTACTTCAGTCTCTGATATGGTTGTCTTGTCCTTCCTTTCTGGTTGTTCCAGGACAGTCAGCTTATGCCGAATGTTACCTCGTATCATGTGGCGCTGGCAGAGCTGCTCCAGCTTGCGTTCGGTATTGATGTTACTTCTGCCCTGTTCCACAAGCTCTCTCATGCGTTGTTTCACCTCCGGCCTGCTCATGCCCCTCCTGAGCCATTCTGGTCTTTGGACCGGGTGCTCTCTTCTCTCTCTCCTCATCGATTTGTAGTGGCCCCCCTCGGTTCAGGGTTGTTTTTCTAAGTTCCTTTTCCTGTTGGCATTGGCCTCTGGGGGTCGGATCGGGTTGGGGAGTTTCATGCTCTCCTCTGGCGCAGGGGATTCTGCTCCTTTGGTCCTGGTGGTAGGTTTGTTCATTTGCAGCCGTCTCCTTTTCCGGTGAAGAATGAGACTGCTGAGTTCTGGAGGGGGCCTTGGGCTGTTGATGCTTGGTTGATCAGGTTGGGGTGCATCATGTGTTGTGTTCGGTTGCAGCTTTCCGCCGTTATTTGCGCGCCACGGCTTCGGTGGCTGGGGATACGCTATGGACTGACTCTGTTTCCCTCCTTCCCTGTTCATAGGCTCGGATCTCCCTGGTCGTCCGCAGGGTTATTAAGTCTAGCCAGCATGCAGTCTATCCCCGTGCCCACGGCATTCGTAAGTTTGCTGCTTTGGCTGCCGTCTTTGGCAACATGTCTTCGGTTGACATTCGGGCCCGGGGTTTTTGGAAGTCGAACAGGGTCCTGGCCGCTCGCTACCTTGTCAATGTCCCTGGACCTGGTAGATCATGCATTGCGCTGGGTCGCCGGTTGCAGTCAGTTGTTTCGACTTTGCGTTGAGGAGTGAGGACTGACCGCCTCCCAGGTAAGTCCCTGTATTTTTCCTTGTCTTTGGGTAGTTAGCTCTGGGAAGCCAACAGGGCTTTTCCCAGAAAACCAGCATTGAGTGTAATGAAATGCCATTTTGTGGGTGAGACCCGGAGGCTTTTTGGCATCCCTCCCTCCCTCCAGTCAGCGGTGTGTTCACCTGTTTTTGACATCCAGCTAAGAACTGCCAGTTGGATTGCCTGTGCGAGGGTCTGAGGCTTCCCCTTCCCCCTCCTGGGGAGGAGAAGGGAGGTTGTGCAGACAGCGGCGTGGCAATGTAATGATGTTATGCTCGTTTGCTAATTTTCGTTTGGGGAGTTCTATCCACTCGTTCAGCTTTCGGTAGCAGTATTTTCACCAGAATACGGATTTGTTTTGGGGCGCCTATCTTTCTGGGTGCCAGATCCTGTCGATGGCAGACATGTAATGCTCCCAACCACACGGGGGTTTCTATATTCCATTGCTCCTCGTGTCTCTCTGAGGAGACCAGGTTCTGGCTCATGGTCCCCGGTAAGCAAGATTTCCATGCACTTTGACTGATGCCAGAAAGCTAATATATCCATATCAGCCTGGATAGCTCCAGGAAGCCTCTGGGACTCACCCAGAAAATGGCGTTTCACTACATTCAATGCTGTTTTTTTTTTTTTTAATTAGAGAGTATGTTTAGTGTTCTTTATATGAAGTACACCAATTCTTAAACAGTATTACAATGACCATATTTTCAGACGCGAGTGATGAACCAAAAGAGGTTAAAATCTCCAGCTCAAGTTAGTGGTAATGGGGCAGTGTGTACTTCAAGAATTTATGCAAGTACAGTGGACTGCTTAGTGCAGGTACGTGTAGTCTGATGTGTTGCAAGTACTGTGGACAGTTTATTGCAGGTATATGCAATCAAGTGTGTTCTAACCCATTTTTACAGATGGGTTTCTCCTCCAAAGATTTAATTTATTTATTGTAATATTGTTCGCTGTATGACACCCTTATTTTATTTTACAAGGATATTTGGTTGAATAATTTTTTTCGTTTGTGTTCATCATGCATTTACTGAAAGTGCAGCTACTATATTACTGTGTTCTTTTATGTAAGTGGCTTGGTTGTTGTCCCCCAAGTACTCCGGGGGTTTCCCCCCTCCCTTCCTCCTCCTTCCCTTTCATAAAATGGTTTGTCATTTTCCATTAAGAAATCTATGAACTTAGCCAGCCACCTTTCATCAATTAGATTGGGGGGGGGGGGCATTATTTGACCCGATCCCCCTTTTAATAGGACTAATAGGCCTGATCCCACCCAGCCTATGTCCATCCTGTACTCCAAAACATTCAACTTGAAAAGTTGGATGAGGCAAACCCCGAGCATCCGGCCTCCATCCATGTACAGACATTCTCTCTTAAAGATATTGATGGCATTATTGTAGCCTAAACTTAATGGTATAAGAGTGTGTCTTATCCACTGGATAATATGGTATACAGTAGATCTTTTCTTCTATTGTGAAGTTAGAAGAATGTCATGTGTAGTCAAAGCTGGATATTTCTTTTCACATGATTAATCATTAATAGGGAGTGAAATTTAGCTGTAGAGCTGCACCAGCTGTTGTACTCACCTAATTGTGCTTGCGGGGGTTGAGCTTTGGCTCTTTGGTCCCGCCTCTCAACTGTCAATCAACTAGTGTACAGATTCCTGAGCCTACTGGGCTCTATCATATCTACATTTGAAACTGTGTATGGAGTCAGCCTCCACCACATCACTTCCTAGTGCATTCCATTTATTAACTACTCTGACACTGAAAAAATTCTTTCTAACGTCTCTGTGGCTCATCTGGGTACTAAGTTTCCACCTGTGTCCCCTTGTTCGTGTCCCACCCGTGCTGAAGCATCTCTACTTGCTCATGTTTTGGTGCTCTCACCCATGCTCTGCCCAACCACTTGGGGTGGAGGGTAGAGCGACAGTCTCGCTTGATGCAGGTCGGCGTTCTATCCCCGACCGTCCAAGTGGTTGGGTACCATTCCTCCCCCCCCCCCTCCCATCCTAAATCCTTATCCTGACCCCTTCCCAGTGCTATATAGTTGTAATAGCTATTAGCACTGATAATTCCCTCCCTCCCCTCACCTTTGCTCTTGATATTGTGAATGGTGGTGCTTCTGTCACTCTGGCCTCTGACCCACTCCATTTACTGAGCCTCACTCTGTATGTCCATTTTATTACATTTATCCACCTCATTTGCTTTTCCTATTTCCACCTGTTTCTTCTTATTCTAACTTACCTTATCTGAAAAAGAACTGATATATATATATATATATATATATATATATATATATATATATATATATATATATATATATATATATATATATATATATATATATATATAGCCATAATGCACTTATTGGCCTACTATGCAAGGCCCAATTTGCCTAATAGGCCAAGTGATTTTCTTTATTTAAAACAAAATTCCAATTGGTTAATTTGAAATGTTATTATTACATTATATTTAGAACATAAATTATTGAATTAGTTATGTTAATTTAGGTTAGGATAAGATAGGTTAGGTTAGGTTAGGTAGGCTTGGTTAGGTTCAGTCATATATCTACGTTAGTTTTAACTCAAATTAAAAAAATTAACTGATACATAGTGAAATGGATAGCTTTATCATTTCACAAGAAAAAAATTAGCAAAATATATAAATTCAGGAAACTTGGCTTATTAGGCAAATTGGGCCTTGCATAGTAGGCCGGGTATTGCATTCTGGCTACTAGGTACAAAAGTATATATACACACACACACACACACACATAAACACACACACATAAACACACACACAGTGCTTTACTCTCTCTGTTGCCTAGTTTCTGCTACCTCTTTCAATATCCATAGTGAAATGTTTGTACTTTTCCATAGCCTAGGCTGTACACATCACTAGTTTGTCTTCCCCTCTGTTGTAATCTTTTGGTTTGCTTCAAGTGTCTCTGCCTTGGTAATCTGTAACCTGTACTTTATCCAAGCTGTCCTATGTTTATTCTTGGCCACATTATGTTGCTCAACCATAGATTGATCATGCCACTGCAAAGAGTGGTATGTATGTTTCCATCTTATTTGTTGCCTTCCTCACTAGTTCACTTCCTACTTCACACTCCTGTAGTTCTGTTGACCTCTTGACCCATTATGCATCCACTTCATTGTGTAGTTGAACACAGAGCAACCACTGACTCCCAAATGGTTCCCATCTTATCCCGTCAAGATTCGCCTCATTCTGGGTCAACACGAGATATAACATTGCTTTTTCATCTTTCCTTGTGTGTCTTTTCCCGTACTCTTTTGTTTTCCAGGAATGTGAGGTTCAGCTCCCTTCGCCTTTCCTCGTAGCTCATACCTCTCACTTCGTCTTATGCGTTTGGTGCAGCATTGGGAAGTGTGTATCCCTCATTATCCAGTCAGTATTCCCCTGATTTTCATAAAGTACATATGCTAACAGCTTGCCTCTCAGATGCTGTTAGCACATGTGCCAGTTGCTCTGTCATACTTTTAGTTAAAGGATTATAATACACCATCTGAAATTTATTATAAGATGATTAATAATTTTATAGTATATTTGTATTTTTAATAGAGCCACTGATCATGCACAAATTGAGAACTATTGCTATCTTCTTATCCTCTATTGATACCATGCTTGTGATGTAGATCAGGATTACCCACCTCTGCCGCAGATATTTCCCACTAAAGTCTTCAAAGAATTTGCAGTATCAGTTCTCCCTCTCTTCCTCATATGGACTAAATGTCTGTACTAAAATCCTGACACACTCATACTATTTTAAAGTTGTGCATTTCTGTCAAATATTTTCTATAACTGCTGCCATTTATTATTTTTCAGGGAGGGGAGGGGGGTGCAATATACATTCCACCATACTGTACAAGATTTTGGTGGAAATCAAATAATTTGCAGGGATTATTTTGTGGATTTTTTGTATCTTTCATCATACAATTGTTAGTGATGTTCAAGTGGTTTTATAGGGCAAACACATGATTCTGTGCATGTAAATACAACATTTTAGGGTCTTGGTAGTGCAATCGGGTTTGTTCTTGCCTCACAGTCGAGAATTCCAGGTTCGAATCCCAGGCGGGAGAGAAATGGTTGGGGCACATTCCCTTTCACCTAATGCCTCTGTTCACCTAGTAGTAAGTAGGTACCCGGAGTTAGTTGTAGGGTTGCATCCTGGGCGCGGTCTGTAATTCGACCCTGGGGGGGGGAACGTCGATATAAGCCTAATGTGTGTGTGAATACACTTTGGCTGCCTTCCCACTGACAATGAATTATTATAAATTATATATTGTAGTTACATGTACTGTATATGGCAGGTGTTAGACCCTAGTCATGTGGGCTATTTGTTGAATGCATACATCTAAATATCTCTTATTTCAACAGACGGTTAAATCTGAGGGACCCTTGGCGCTGTATAAGGGATTCATTCCTACATGGCTTCGGCTTGGACCTTGGAATATAATCTTCTTTGTCACATTTGAGCAACTGAAGAAGTTCTATTAAAAAGTTCTATCTTTTGAATTCATCATAATTTTGACGAAGTTAATATAGTAATCAGATTTTTGGCCAAACTGTGACGTGTTTTGCCTTTCGGTGATACTAGAGAGAGTGCTGTTATAAAGCTTGTACATTGAATAATGGAACTGACAGTTTTCCAGTTTTAAAATTATTTCTTGGTGATGTGTAAACATTTGCAAAGTCTCATGTTAATTCAGCTCAATCCAATGTTAAACAATTGTAATGATAGACAAAGTACAGTACTGTATTCTGATTGGGGAACCCATTTTCATTTTCAGAAATAGTTTCACTTACCATATATTCAATTATTTCTTGACAATCTAGGAAGAAGCCATACTAATGATATCTCATGGTATTAATAAATTAGTGTCCTTCACTTCCATTCATTGTTAGTCATTTACAATAATGTAATTTTGTATTGACACCCAAGGGATGTAATATCAAATGTCAATGACATAGTTTGCTCGTCATTCCAGGTGTAAAGTTTTCCATCATTTAATTTGTTTTTGTATAGTACCGGTGTTGTATATATTAAATGCAAATTAATAATATACATTTAAGAATGTTACAAAATCACTTCAAGCAAAATGTATTTATTAACAAATACATTTGGATATTTTGATAACAATTGCCCTGAGGTTAATGGCAGTGCCATTTTGAAACCAAAGATCCTTGATGGAGAATTTTTATATATATTGGCAGTTATGTCAACTGCAATATTGTTTAGACAGTGAGCATGAATATACTCATTCTTCACGTTGATAATGGCAATTATTGAATTAGTGTTAGTGCATTAATAAATGACGCATTTTTTTAATCGTTGGCTGAATTGTACATCTTTTTCCTCCTTACGTAAAGCATTATGTAGAAAGCAAAAAGTGTAGCTCACTCCTAAACTCTCCTGTGATTGAATGCAGTTGAGATAATCATTTGTGATGCTAAAATATATCTATTTTTGTAGGCTGTGAATGAGCTCAGACTGAGAGTTGTAATGCAGCGAGTAGTGTAGTGGTACTTCCCAGCAAACACTCGTAGCTTTGTTACTGTTAATAACGTAACTTAAAACCTTAATTGTGTAATATTGTAACGTAAAAACACATTATTAACATAGTTACAAAGAGACTTTGTGATCAAGTTGTACATTTGCTGGGTTGGGTTTTTTGTACATAGATCTGCCAGAAAATGTTTACAATGTGAATGTAAACAGTTTGAATGTTGTGTTGTATTAAAATGTGTAAAATATAAAAATTTTGCATGTTGTGTTTAAGATGTTGCTTTTTCAAATTTTTTTTTCAGGAATGACATAAAGAAAGTGTAAATGATATCGAATAACTTATTCTTCAAAATAAAAATTAAAACAGTAGAAGTTGCATTTATTTATACATTCCTTCATATTTAAATTTAAGGATGCCACTTGACGAATAACTTTTGATCTGGAATTACTTTGCCATATTTCATCTTGATATCCAGTGAGGAGAAGTTGTCAGTACAATGTCACCTACAACCAGACAGTACAATGCCACCTACAACCAGACAGTACAATGTCACCTACAACCAGACAGTACAATGCCACCTACAACCAGACAGTACAATGTCACCTACAACCAGACAGTACAATGCCACCTACAACCAGACAGTACAATGTCACCTACAACCAGACAGTACAATGCCACCTACAACCAGACAGTACAATGTCACCTACAACCAGACAGTACAATGCCACCTACAACCAGACAGTACAATGCCACCTACAACCAGACAGTACAATGCCACCTACAACCAGACAGTACAATGCCACCTACAACCAGACAGTACAATGTCACCTACAACCAGACAGTACAATGCCACCTACAACCAGACAGTACAATGCCACCTACAACCAGACAGTACAATGCCACCTACAACCAGACAGTACAATGTCACCTACAACCAGACAGTACAATGCCACCTACAACCAGACAGTACAATGCCACCTACAACCAGACAGTACAACGTCACCTACAACCAGACAGTACAATGTCACCTACAACCAGACAGTACAATGTCACCTACTACCAGACAGTACAATGTCACCTACAACCAGACAGTACAATGCCACCTACAACCAGACAGTACAATGCCACCTACAACCAGACAGTACAATGTCACCTACAACCAGACAGTACAATGCCACCTACAACCAGACAGTACAATGCCACCTACAACCAGACAGTACAATGTCACCTACAACCAGACAGTACAATGTCACCTACAACCAGACAGTACAATGTCACCTACAACCAGACAGTACAATGTCACCTACAACCAGACAGTACAATGTCACCTACAACCAGACAGTACAATGTCACCTACAACCAGACAGTACAATGTCACCTACAACCAGACAGTACAATGTCACCTACAACCAGACAGTACAATGCCACCTACAACCAGACAGTACAATGTCACCTACAACCAGACAGTACAATGTCACCTACAACCAGACAGTACAATGTCACCTACAACCAGACAGTACAATGTCACCTACAACCAGACAGTACAATGTCACCTACAACCAGACAGTACAATGTCACCTACAACCAGACAGTACAATGTCACCTACAACCAGACAGTACAATGCCACCTACAACCAGACAGTACAATGTCACCTACAACCAGACAGTACAATGCCACCTACAACCAGACAGTACAATGCCACCTACAACCAGACAGTACAATGTCACCTACAACCAGACAGTACAATGTCACCTACAACCAGACAGTACAATGTCACCTACAACCAGACAGTACAATGTCACCTACAACCAGACAGTACAATGTCACCTACAACCAGACAGTACAATGTCACCTATAACCAGACAGTACAATGCCACCTACAACCAGACAGTACAATGCCACCTACAACCAGACAGTACAATGTCACCTACAACCAGACAGTACAATGTCACACACAACCAGACAGTACAATGCCACCTACAACCAGACAGTACAATGCCACCTACAACCAGACAGTACAATGCCACACACAACCAGACAGTACAATGTCACCTACAACCAGACAGTACAATGTCACACACAACCAGACAGTACAATGTCACCTACAACCAGACAGTACAATGTCATCTACAACCAGACAGTACAATGTCATCTACAACCAGACAGTACAATGTCATCTACAACCAGACAGTACAATGTCACACACAACCAGACAGTACAATGTCACCTACAACCAGACAGTACAATGTCACACACAACCAGACAGTACAATGCCATCTACAACCAGACAGTACAATGCCACCTACAACCAGACAGTACACTGTCACACACAACCAGACAGTACAATGCCATCTACAACCAGACAGTACAATGCCACCTACAACCAGACAGTACAATGTCACACACAACCAGACAGTACAATGTCACACACAACCAGACAGTACAATGTCACCTACAACCAGACAGTACAATGCCACCTACAACCAGACAGTACAATGTCACCTACAACCAGACAGTACAATGTCACCTACAACCAGACAGTACAATGTCAGACACAACCAGACAGTACAATGTCACCTACAACCAGACAGTACAATGTCAGACACAACCAGACAGTACAATGTCACCTACAATCAGACAGTACAATGTCACACACAACCAGACAGTACAATGTCACCTACAACCAGACAGTACAATGTCACCTACAACCAGACAGTACAATGTCACCTACAACCAGACAGTACAATGTCAGACACAACTAGACAGTACAATGTCACCTACAACCAGACAGTACAATGTCACACACAACCAGACAGTACAATGCCATCTACAACCAGACAGTACAATGCCACCTACAACCAGACAGTACAATGTCACCTACAATCAGACAGTACAATGTCACACACAACCAGACAGTACAATGTCACCTACAACCAGACAGTACAATGTCACCTACAACCAGACAGTACAATGTCACCTACAACCAGACAGTACAATGTCACCTACAACCAGACAGTACAATGTCACCTACAACCAGACAGTACAATGTCACCTACAACCAGACAGTACAATGTCACCTACAACCAGACAGTACAATGTCACCTACAACCAGACAGTACAATGTCAGACACAACCAGACAGTACAATGTCACCTACAACCAGACAGTACAATGTCAGACACAACCAGACAGTACAATGCCACACACAACCAGACAGTACAATGCCACCTACAACCAGACAGTACAATGTCACCTACAACCAGACAGTACAATGTCACCTACAATCAGTACAATGTCAGACACAACCAGACAGTACAATGTCACCTACAATCAGACAGTACAATGTCAGACACAACCAGACAGTACAATGCCACACACAACCAGACAGTACAATGCCACCTACAACCAAACAGTACAATGCCACCTACAACCAGACAGTACAATGTCACTTCTATGAAGCAGTTTATGCTTCATGCAACTCTTGTATCAAATCTCAAGTTGCAGTAACATTTAAATGAAGGAAACTGCAAAGTTCTATTTACCCATATAAGGCACCACCTAATGATACCCACTCAAATTCATTCATAAATATATATATAGTACTGAATGTCTAAACTATGAACAGTTTAGACATACAGTACTGTATGTCTAAACTATGCTTGTAACAACCAAACAATCCACATCTATTAGGTTACCCAATAACGTGTTCTGTAACTCAATTGCCCTAATTCCAAACATGTCTTTTCCCAGAGTTTTCCCGAATCTTGAATATCTTTTAGTATATTCAGGTTTACCTTCCCCCATTATGGTAGACCTGCATCACGCACTCTGTCCTCACCACTCACAAAATATGACAATAATATAGCTACTCCAGGAGCACTTGTAAAGGACATGTAATAGAGCTCCTCCAGGAGCACTTGTGAAGTAACTGACTGTACTGGAACTTTGCTTACCTGTAACTTTTCAAGCCCTGCTTGGGATGAGGCGTGTTTGGTGATAACTTACTCCATAGGCTGTTGGTTGCTGCAGTATATCCTACTGATCCTCTAGGAATTCATCCAACTATTTAAACCCAGAATTAGATTGGTGTCCAAGGAGAGGTAAAAAAGTCAGAAACAACATTCAAGACAATAAAATTTACTGCAGAAAAGGTGTAACAAAAATAAAAAATTATATTTTTTAGAGATAACTGGACATTAGCAACAACAGGAGGATTGGATATCGGTGGTTAGGGAAGGCAGCTGCCTAGATATGATATTGGGACCCATTAGCTAGAACTTTCAAGATAAAGCTAAACAGGAACTTTTTAAAATCTTGAAAAAGGCTGGACAAAAATGGGAAATTAGGATAATCAATCACATGAAGTGTTGGGTGATTTTTTATTTTGCAGACAGCCAGCCATTGGGAGTGTCAGATTGTGGACTCGCACTGTCCAGTCAGTGTACAGTTACTTGACCAGTTCACTCTTCTTTGCACTGGTAACTAACAGCAATTTGGCCTGGGTTTGTAACCTTCCTGGGAAGGATTGACTAGGTGCCAATCCTTAACTGTACGCCTCTATTCACCCAACAGTGAGTGGGTACCTGATTGTTAAACAATTTGGCAGGTCATATTCCAGGAAAAATTAAGATCAAGGACCTGCCCAAAACATGATGCGTGATAGTGGCTTTACAAGAACGTAAGAACTTGTAAAGTTATTGTTCTGCTCTTGGCAGACTCACAAAATAATCCAGTTTACCATGCCCGACTGACAGGCACCTGTTTGGGCGCCTGACAGCTGAGTGGACAGCAATTCGGATTCGTAGTCCTGAGGTTCCGGGTTAGATTCCTGGTGGAGGCGGAGACAAATGGGCAAAATGTTTCTTTCACCCTGATGCCCCTGTCACCTAGCAGTAAATAGGCACCTGGGAGTTAAAATAGCTGCTACGGGCTGCTTCCTGGGGGGGTGTAACAAAAAGGAGGCCTGGTCGAGGACCGGGCCGCGGGGACGCCGAGCCCCGAAATCATCTCAAGATAACCTTAAGATAATCACAACTGGTATTTTACACTGTGGTGTAAATACAATGGTTAGCTATGAGACTGATTCCTCCAAGCTCGTGCTTTTGTCCCTTTTTCTCTTTATGTACGCTTCAGTTTCCGGTAAATTTTGGCCAGAGCTGCTACGTGCTTGAAGGTGTTCTGGGAGTTCTAGAATTTTCCCCAAGCCCGGCCCAAGGCCATTCTTGACTTGTGAGAGCTTGATACCAGCTTGATACCTGCTTGATGGGGGTTCTGGGAGTTGTTCTACTTCCCAAGTCCCGCCCGAAGCCAAGATTGACTTGTAAGAGTTTGGTTCACCAGGCTGTTGCTTGGAGCGGCCCGCAGGCTCATATACCCACCACAGCCCGGTTGGTCCGGCACTCCTTCAAGAGAAAACTACATAGTTTTCTCCAAGATGTCCACTGTTGTCCCGGCAATATTTCTTATGCTTACTAGGAGGACGTTGAACAACCGCAGACCTCTGATGTTTAAACAGTGTTCTCTGATTGTGCCTATGGCACCTCTGCTCTTCACTGGTTCTATTCTGCTTTTCAGATCCAACAGGCTGTTGACTTCCTCGGCTCCCAAGGCTTCTAGATTTATTTTTGCACTGGGATGTATCAGGGCTGGGATTTACCAAGCACTTAAGTATACACTTAAGACACTTGTACATCTCTTAGTCTTGTTGACTCCTTTCTCCATTCACAATCAGGGATCCTGGGTTCGATTCCCGGCCAGGACAAATGGTTGGGCTCATTTCCTTTCACCTAATGCGTATATTCACCCAGCAGTAAATAGGTACCCAGGAACTTGGCAACTGTTGTGGGTTACACCTTGGGAAAGGTCAGTAGTTCAACCTTAGGTGGACCTCGATACAAACCTACAGTATACACAGGCTTACTGTCTATATATATATATATTATAAGGTTAATTTGTTGACGCTTAATTTTATAGGTCTACGGACCTATAAATTAAACCTTCAACATGGCCAACAAGTAATGTGGCTAACATGTAGTCCCAGGCAATCTCTTATAGCACAATGTCATTACATAACATTTTAGGAATAAAGAGCACCAAACCATTCATGATTTACTGTTCAAAACACTGTGTTCAACACTGCTCATATGATAGACACAAGTGCCCGATATTTAGTTCACGTTTACCTTATTTTGTCGCTTAAGTAGCACCTTTTTACAAGATTTTTTTAACAGGGTTTATTTTGGAAACATTTAAAGTTTTTTAATTTAATAAACACTTTGGCGTGCCCCGTGCGCCACCCTTTAACTGTGCAATTTGGGTCCCAGCGTTTCATGGGAGCGAGTGTTAATTCTGAAAAGTGTATACTCTCTTCAACTTTGTCACCTTAATTCTCGTCCTACGAGATTAAATTTGGTATCTTTGTGTTCGCAATAGAATTCTCTACAGCACTAAATGCACATAAACTCCAAAAGCCTGACTAATTACCCGCAGCAAACAGAGAAAGTGCGAATGAGTTACCAAGGAGCGCGCAAAAGCAATAAAATGTGTTCACTCTTTTCACCTCAATTTTCGTCCTAGGTCTTTCATTTTGGTATCAATGGGTTTGCAATATAATTCTCTAGAGGAACATTAGCATATAAAATAAAAAACCTGGTCACGCGCCAACCGCTGACGAGTTGAAGACGGGCCACGCGTTAACCGCGAGTGAGCGCCCAGACGCCTTCCAGCTACACTCCCAATTCCTGCCCACAAATGTTTAGTATTTAGTATTTTAGTATATGTAGTATTATAGTTTAGTATTTTTGTGTAGTAGTTGTACATCACATAAGCATTGTAGATAGCCATTTGAACAAAATAGAAGGTCATTTTCTTCGTCCATTTGTGAGTTTTCCTTATGAAGTTATAATATTTGATCATTTGGTCAAAGTGATCAACACCTTTCATGTTTGTGTTGTAGTCACAGATTGCATTCGGCTTGTTGACAGTTACCAAACAGTCCCCCCAAAAATCGGATAAAAACCTGATTTTTGGCAATTATTTTAGTGGATGACGCAATGCTGCGTCATCCCCGAGATGACCGACAGTAAACGGATGACGCAATGGTGCGTCATGCCCGGACTAAAGTGTTAAAAATTAAAAGTTGTTCAATTTCAATAAAAATGTTATGACAATAAAACTGCTAAGCCCTCTTACTAACACGTTTCAGCCACGTAAGACAATATTAACCATCCCCCCAAAAAATTCAACTTTTTAATGAAAAGGCAACAGTTCAAAACTTAATGGCAAATACAGATTTAATTTTTTTTTATCTCTGATGCACTTAGCTATAGTAATGACATCTGATCTTGAATTAGTACTCAAAGATTCTATTCTATTATGTCTTAGTTGTAGTAAAACATTAAATTAAAATTTGCAAATGAAGGTACTGTACCAGGGTTCCGGGAAGGTTCAATGGGCTACAGAAAATAATATGGTATTTAATGAATATAAGTTCCAGCTCTTGTGCTATGGAAAAAAATGAAAATATAAAAGCCAGAACTTACATAAAAAATGCAGTCAAATCATAATATTGAACGAAAAGGCAATGTAAAGGATCTGGGTGTACTCATGTTGGAAGACCTTACATTTAAAGAACCCCAATAAAGTAGCCGTCACAACTGCAAGAAAAATGACAGGTTGGATAACAAGAACTTTTCACACTAGAGATGCTATACCGACGATGATATTCTCCAAGACGCTTGTGCTCTCTAGAGTGGAGTACTGCTGCACAATGACAGCACCTTTCGAAGCTCGTATAATTGCTGACCTGGAGAGCGTGCAGAGATCCTTTACTGCTAGAATCCACTCAGTAAAACATCTAAACAATTGGGACCGATTAAAATGCCTAAATTTATATTCACTTGAGCGCAGGTGGGAGATACATAATAATTTACACGTCGAAAATAATAGAGGGGCTGGTCCCAAACTTGCACACAGAAATAACACATGAGACCAGAAAGCATGGTAGGATGTGCAGAATACCCACATTGAAAACCTGAGATGCAATAGGTACCCTGAGAGAGAATTCTATGAACATCAGAGGCCTGATACTGTTCAACATGCTTCTACTGCACGTAAGGAGCATAGCTGGCCGACCCTCACAGTGTTCAAGAGAACTATCAACATCAGAGGCTGAGACTGTTCAACACGCTTCCACTACACATAAGGGTCATAACTGGCCAATCCCCCTCAGTGTTCAAGAGAACTTAATAAACACCTCCAAAGGATACCTGATCAACCAGGCTGTGATACATACATCAGGCTGCGAGCAGCCGCGTCCAACAGCCTGGTTGACCAGTCCAGCAACGAGGAGGCCTGGATGAAAACCGGGCCGCCAAGACCTCGAAACCAACTCAAGGCATACCACTGTATATTATATTTATGTGCACAAAATCCTGCATTTTTCCCTACAAAAACACCTGAAAATAACTTATAATAAATGTACAGCAGAACATACAAACACTTGTTTTGTCCCTCAAAATATCCTTGTACAGTATCTCTAAAGCTGTCCTCTCGAGCAAATATTTCACTAACCTTGTGTACAAAATTGCCTGAACCTAACCTGACGGATGATCCACAAATAGAAAATGGGACCAGATCAATTTTGTGAGCCGTGATTACTTTTCGTACATCAGTTTTCAGCCGTAGGAGATTTACACGTCAAAATGCGATGTACTATTAAAAAGGACATGTTGGTATATCAGGTGTAGTTACATGGCTGAGGCATCTACGTTTCTGCCCAAACGCTGTGCGTGTTAGTTGCATTGCAAGAATGTAAAAACACCAATATTACGTACTCTCTCAACTCTATGTACCTTCTTGTATATAAATACAAATAAATATGCCGGCAAACACTGTAAAAATCATATCAATCGTTGGCTAATAAAATTCCATAGGAAATATGATGTGTTTACAGTTTATCCATACACTATATACACACTATATATACAAGCTGACCAATAAAGCTCTTAAATCTTAAGAAGTATTGCAGTTACACTCTGCCAAGATCAATGGATACACAGTACTGAACTTTGTATTTTCAAGACTTTCACGAGTGGTATTAACCACCACCATGTTAGTGACCGTCGTCTTTGTAGTACCTCAAACCACAGTAGATGCAGCTGTGGTTTCCTGCGTCATCCTGTAAATAAAAAGTTGAAAATTTGGCTATTTCTGCTTTTCAATAGTTTGTATGGTAATAAGAACATAAGAATAGAGGACACTGCAGTAGTGTATTGGCCCATCGGTGGCAGCTCCTATTTATATCCACCAAAACAATCCTGCAATCACATATTTTTTCACAGCTGTGCAAATGGGGGGGGGGGACCTTTGACAAGCTGCCGGCTTCCTGTCCTTGTCAAGGCCACTAGCATTAGTGGCCCTCAGGTAAATATTATGTTACCCAGTAATTTATTTCATAAAACAACAATGCTGTTTCTAAACCAGTATTTACCCAGGTCTTTCATGAATTTAAACTTTTTGAATATACGCTCATTGTTTCACGTTCTATTTTGTGTTGATATTTAAAACCGTATTTACATCCCTCTCAATATACATTAATCAGCAATGATAGCTTCTTCAGCAGACTGTAAACAAGTCTACTGAAGAAACTATCAATACAATGTAGGGACTCAATTTATGAATTGATTTAACATTGTGCTGCAAAGGCCTCTTAGAGTGTGACTAAATATACAGAACGTCTTGTTGCTTGAGACAACGTATCAGATAATTCACATTATTTGGGACAGGAAGCCTGTACCTAGGCTTATCCAGGTCCCCCTAGGCCAGGGGTGGGTCAACCTTTTTGATAACGAGTGCCCAAATTGGCAATGCTCTCCTAAAAACTTATCTCGCGTGCCCGGTGGCACAGTGTTGGCTGCAGATTATAATTTATTATTATACAGTATTTGGATTTTACAGAAAAAGAACACAATTATTGAAAGCATACTTAAAGACTGTTTAAAAACAGACCATAATGAATAAATACATGTATTTATTATGGTTGGGGGGGTCTAAAATATCAAGGGCCACACTGTGTGCCGAGTGCCAGCAAAATTTACTCGCGCGCCAAAAGGGGTACGTGTGCCATGGGTTTGCCCCCACCCTACACCCCCCCCTTGCCCTAGGCCAACTACTGACCTTCCTCAAGACATGCCCAACCATCTCTATCATGCCTGAGGATTGAACCCATGCCCCTCAATTATGAGCCTGAGGATGTAGACCACTGTGCTATAGAATATGCAAGTATTAAGCATTATGTTCGTAATGCTGAATAATGACATGTTCTATGACAATAGCATGCTGTTCTCATAGAACATAGAACTTGCTTGAATCCATGCATGGTTAAAGGCTACAGTAAACTGTAATTATGCTGTAGGCTACTTAATAAACACTTTTCTTACTCGTGTGACCAATCCTTAATAATGGCTCCTAATTTCCACATGCGGTCTGAACAAATACAAGTGATTTTGTTCCCCGACTATGCTGGTTTTAGCTATGATATTGAACCCCACCCATTGTGGACCAGTATCTTTGAACCCCACCCATTGTGGACCAGTATCTTTGAACCCCACCCATTGTGGACCAGTATCTTTGAACCCCACCCATTGTGGACCAGTATCTTTGAACCCCATCCATTGTGGACCAGTATTTTTGAACCCCATCCATTGTGGACCAATATCTTTGATCCCCTCCCATTGTGAACCAATCTTTGATCCCCATCCATTGTGGACCAATCTTTGATCCCCATCCATTGTGGACCAATCTTTGAACCCCATCCATTGTGGACCAATCTTTGAACCCCATTCATTATAGACCAATCTTTGAACCCCATCCATTATGGACCAATCTTTGAACCCCATCCATTGTGGACCAATCTTTGAACCCCATCCATTGTGGACCAATCTTTGAACCCCATTCATTATGGACCAATCTATGAACCCCATCCATTATGGACCAATCTTTGAACCCCATCCATTATGGACCAATCTTTGAACCCCATCCATTGTGGACCAATCTTTGAACCCCATCCATTGTGGACCAATCTTTGAACCCCATCCATTGTGGACCAATCTTTGAACCCCATCCATTGTGAACCAATCTTTGAACCCCATCCATTGTGAACCAATCTTTGAACCCCATCCATTGTGAACCAATCTTTGAACCCCATCCATTGTGGACCAATCTTTGAACCCCATCCATTGTGGACCAATCTTTGAACCCCATCCATTGTGGACCAATCTTTGAACCCCATCCATTGTGAACCAATCTTTGAACCCCATCCATTGTGAACCAATCTTTGAACCCCATCCATTGTGAACCAATCTTTGAACCCCATCCATTGTGAACCAATCTTTGAACCCCTCCCATTGTGGACCAATCTTTGAACCCCCACCCATTGTGGACCAATCTTTGAACCCCATCCATTGTGGACCAATCTTTGAACCTCTCCCATTGTGGACCAATCTTTGAACCCCCTCCCATTGTGGACCATCTACTTACGATGCTAGTGTACTCACTAAATTAATATATATCCTTGGGTGACCGAGGGCTCCAGGGCCGCCGTCGCACGCCACAACACGGGACTTCACCGCCTTTGGAGGAACCTCTTTTATAAGATTGATGGCCCAGCGTTCATTAGTTTGTCTTGGCGTTACTTCAAATCGAACATTACGGATGTCACCCTCTTCAAAATTCTGCAAAATAAATAAAACTTGTATTGATTATTTACAAGTATAGATGATGATAATTCTAAAAATTGTCCAGCACACACTCAGGTTCATCAAGAGTTGGTTTGACTGCATCTATCTGTACCTAAAAAAAAAAAAAAAGGCTTTTGACAGGGTTCCACATAAGAGGTTGTTCTGGAAACTGGAACATATTGGAGGGGTGACGGGCAGACTTCTAACATGGATGAAAAATTTTCTAACACAAAAAATGAGGGCAGTGATCAGAGGCAATGTATCGGACTGGAGAAATGTCACAAGTGGAGTACCACAGGGTTCAGTTCTTGCACCGGTAATGGTCATTGTCTACATAAATGATTTATCAGCTGGAATACAGAATTATATGAACATGTTTGGTGATGATGCTAAGATAATAGGAAGGATAAGAAACTTAGATGATTGTCATGCCCTTAAAGAAGACCTGGACAAAATAAGTATATGGAGCAACACTTGGCAAATGGAATTTAATGTGAATAAATGCCATGTTATGGAATGTGGAATAGGAGAAAATAGGCCCCACACAACCTATAAATTATGTGAGAAATCTTTAAAGACCTTCTGATAAAGAAAGAGATCTAGGGATGGTTCTAGATAGAAAACTGTCACCCGAGGACCACATAAAGAACGTTGTGCGAGGAGCCTATGCCACGCTTTCTAACTTCAGAATTGTTTTTAAATACATGGATGGCGATATACTAAAGAAATTGTTCATGACTTTGTTAGGCCAAAGCTAGAATATGCAGCGGTTGTGTGGTGCCCATATCTTAAAAAGCACATCAACAAACTGGAAAAGGTGCAAAGACATGCTACTAAGTGGCTCCCAGAACTGAAGGGCAAGAGCTACGAGGAGAGGTTAGAGGCATTAAATATGCCAAAACTAGAAGACAGAAGAAAAAGAGGTGATATGATCACTACATACAAAATAGTAACAGGAATTGATAAAATTGACAGGGAAGATTTCCCGAGACCTGGAACTTTAAGAACAAGAGGTCATAGATTTAAACTAGCTAAACACACATGCCGAAGATATATAAGAAAATTCACTTTCGCAAACTGTGGTAGACAGTTGGAACAAGTTAGGTGAGAAGGTGGTGGAGGCCAAGACTGTCAGTAAGTCCAAAGCGTTATATGACAAAGAGTGCTGGGAAGACGGGACACCACGAGCGTAGCTCTCATCCTGTAACTACACTTAAGTAATTACTAGAAATATGCTCAAACTGCATACCCCTAAGAAAAAAAGAGGAAGAGATGCAGATTGGAACGGGAACGTCATTCCCTCTATAGGCAAAGAAAACGAATCATGGAACAACTTCAGAGTCGCACCTTAACTCAAGAACAAAGGAGGAGGATAAGTTATGTTCTTGAGGTTATCGCGAAATGATTTCGGGGCTTAGCGTCCCCGCAGCCCGGCCCTTACCAGGCCTCCTGTTACACACCCCCAGGAAGCAGTCCGTAGCAGCTGTCTAACTCCCAAGTACCTATTTACTGCTAAGGTAACAGGGACATCAGGGTGAAAAAAACTACCCATTTATTTCCCCCTCCACCGGGGATCAAACCTGGAGCCTCAGGACTACAAATCCAAAGCGCTGGCCACTCAGCTGTCAGGCGCCCAGTTAGGGTAGAGAAATAGAAACTATTGAAATAAAGCTACAATAATCATAAAATTCAAGAGACAGAGCAAACGGCCATCAGTGAAATAGAGAGAAATCAGAAATATTTTTTCGCCTATGCGAAATGAAGATAAAAAGCTATATCCAGTATCGGGCCCCTGCGAAAGGGAGATGGAACTTTCACTGATGACAACAAAGAAATGAGCGAGTTACTGAGGAATCAGTACGACTCTGATTTCAGCGAGCCACTAAACACACTGAAGAGTGATAACTCAAATTAATTTTTCATGGATATGATACCAACATCATATATCAGACGTCACCCTGTCCCCACTGGAGTTTGAAGAAGCCATAGACAGTATGCCTATGCACTCTGCACCAGGCCCGGACTCTTGGAACTCTATAGTCATCAAGAACTGAACAAACCACTATCACAGGCCCTCCACATTGTGTGGAGACACAGCCTAGACACTGGCGTTATCCCTCACATACTAACAACACCAGAGATAGCTGTATTTACCTCCATAAAGCTGCCTTATAGCTTTAAGGCAGAGGCACAATTACAGACCGATAGCACTAACATCACACATCATAACAACCTTTGAGAGAGTGCTAAGTAAGATCACACAATACATGGAATCACACCATCTCCATAACCCCGGACAATGTCTTAGAAACATTAGGATTAAGAAACCTGAATATAATAACATATTGTGATAGAGAACTAGCCAGACCCTCCCTCCCTCCCTACGGGTATAACCAGAGGTATAACCTGGCCGGTGTGTGTAGCCTTGGTGGCAGGTGTTGCAGGTGTTGTGTGCAGGTGTGTGGAGGGTGTGAGGGCGCCAGGCCAGCCCCGGACACACACCCGGCAGGAGGACCACACTCTCACGGCCGCCATCTTCCTCTCACTCTCCCTCTCTCTCTCTCTCTCTCTCACCACCACTAGTGTTCATTCACCACAACCCACTTCTTCCTGTCTATATCTATATACCAATTATTGTAGTACAATATGTATACATCCTATATATTATAAAAGTATATATGCAAGTATATAAAGGGTTCTATCACCATATAATATGTACAAAGTAACGGGTTTGCGGTCTTATAAACATATTGTAATGCTATAACATTTATGTATACACTAGAATATAACCAAAATATATATATTTTGAGGTAAATAAATATTTTTGTTGTTGTTATTATTAACTATGGTTAAATTTACAAGAGTCTGGGGTAAGACTGAACAATATCATTTTCTTGTATTAAAAGAAAACGAGAATGTGTTTATTTAGAATTATAACGTTAACTTAGTTATTTTTGTCTTCGGGTCTTGTTTGTAGTAGTTGCAGATTCTTATTCTTATGGTATATGCAGTTTATGTAAAGGTTTTATCCTCTAGCTTGACGATTATATGCGGGAACAGCCTTCAGCCTTGACGACGAGCGTATGTCTAGACACCCCTGGACACCGCTGGCACACCTGCTCTGCCTGGACACCGCTGGCCCACCTGCTCTGTCTGGGCACCTCTGGCACACCTGCTCTGTCTGGGCACCGCTGGCACACCTGCTCTGCCTGGACACCGCTGGAACACCTGCCCTGCCTGGACACCGCTGGAACACCTGCTCTGCCTGGACACCGCTGGCACACCTGCTCTGCCTGGACACCGCTGGCACACCTGCTCTGTCTGGGCACCGCTGGCACACCTGCTCTGCCTGGACACCGCTGGAACACCTGCCCTGCCTGGACACCGCTGGAACACCTGCTCTGTCTGGGCACCGCTGGCCCACCTGCTCTGTCTGGGCACCTCTGGGACACCAGCTCTGACTGGACACCGTCAGAGCTGGTGGGACACCGCTGGGACACCTTACGAGATTGTGACCAGTGGGTGTTGATACTGCCGTCTGGCACTCCTCCTCAACGGCAACGGTTGATACGAAGCCTGGCGCACTTATCGGTGAAAGATTTTGGTTGTGTGTTCCGGTTGACTCTTCGGGCGGGAATCTTGAATCTTTCCGCTTGAACCATCCAGTGGGCAGCGTTGGATAAGTTTAGCAGTCTCCGTGGTGTAGTGGTAATAGTTATTAATCATTAGCTTAAATTTGCCTATGTTTATTATTCAACTTTTCTTTGATTTCATTTATTACCTAGGTTGCCTAGCCTTGCCATGCTCCCTTACTCCATTGTACCCCTGGCTTTGCCTGCATCTCAAATTGCAAATTGTTACTTACAGTGTACCTGTGAGTACTCGTAAGCAATCTACCTCATTTTTGCTCAATTTGTTTTTTTGTTTTTTTGTATTGCTTAGTCTTGCTTATATTTTTTGTTTTGTATTTCCATATCTTGTGTTTTGTATAGTCCATGTTTACATGTTTTTTCTTTAATCTCATTAATTGCCTAGGTTGCCTAGCCTAGCCATACTCCCTTACTCCATTGTACCCCTGTAAGCCCCTTTTGTGTTTGTTTTGTACAGTATTGTGTATATATTTTTCCCTATATTATAGCTTTTTTCTACTTATTTCTGATTCTACAATCAGCTTCTTTTATGCAGTCAAGTATAGACCCAGAACTTAACCTCTTATCCACTATCTATGACAATAATCACTTTAATGATCTAAATTGCAGATATTTTGCAGCACATGATGTAAACAATGTATTAACTCATAATCACAATATCTCTGTAATCAATTTGAACGTTAGATCCCTAGGTAAACACTTCGATGATGTTAGTGCCTTGATTGAAACTATTGGCAACAAATTCTCTTTTATTATACTTACTGAAACATGGTTGAAAGAGGATACTACTCAACTCTTTAACATGCCTAACTACTCAGCAATTCACAACTGTCGTCAACTTCAGAGAGGTGGTGGCACTGCTCTTTACTACCACCAAGAACTAACATGCCTAAAAGAAATTAGAACTAGAGACTGCTATGGGGAGTATATCTTCGCCAGCTTCAGAGTCAAGGGTGCCGAGTCTGTCCTGTCTGTGGGTGCAGTCTATAGAATTCCCAACACTGATGTGTCTGTATTCAACTCAAACCTTAGAAATCTAATACTTGATAACAGACTGAACAAAAACCACCTAATTATCGCAGGGGACTTTAATATTGACCTCTGCGAGCCAGAACACCCTACTGCTGTTAGCTTCCTCAACTGTATGAATTCCTGCCTCCTCATACCCTTAATCACTAGACCTACTAGAATCACTGATAGCACTGCCACGACTCTAGATCACATCTGGACCAACATAACCTCTCCGCTTACTTCAGGTATAATCACCGATAGCACTACAGACCACTACCCCACATTTCTCTTAACTAACATTAGCAAACCACCTCTAGAAACAAGGGAGTTAAGCTTTAGGCTGCACAATGAAACTGCTATAAACAATTTTATAACTGCTGCTGATAATGTCAACTGGGAGTCCGAATTAGGTAACATAGGGGACATCAACCTAGCAGTGCAATCTTTTCTACAAACAACTCTTAGCCTTTATAACACCCACTGTCCTAGGCTTACAAAACAAGTCACAAGCAAAAGGCTTAACAATCCTTGGCTTACAAAGGGAATACTGAAATCCATTAACAAAAAACACGACCTTGAGAAGAAGTATAGGTTAGGAATTGTCTCCAAAGAATTCTCAAAGAATTACTCATTATTGCTAACTAAGATAATTAGGCGAGCCAAAACTAATTACTACGAAGATAAATTTACTCAAATAAAGAGCAACATTAAACAAACTTGGAGCACAATTTCACAAATATTGGGATCAAAGAAATCTTTAAATAACAAACCGACTCTCCTGTCTAATAACGATGGTCAGCTTTCAGCCTCTGATTCTGCTATTGAGTTCAATAGGTTCTTCTCTTCCATTGGTTCATCCCTTGCAAATGATATTCCATCTTCCAGTACTGACATTAAGGACTATCTTACAGGTAACTATCCACAGTCTCTGTACCTAAAGCCTATTAACTCCACTGACGTCAATGAGATAATCCTTTCCCTTAAAACCAAGTCTAGTGCCCTTGAGGAGATACCAACTTTAATTTACAAAAAAGCCTCCAGATCTTTAGCCCCTGCTATTGCTTTGCTCTTCAACAAGTCACTTGAACTCCAAACCTTTCCAGATATTCTAAAAAAAGCGAGAGTAACGCCTGTCCACAAATGTGGTGACCCCACAGATGTTAACAACTACAGACCTATATCAATCCTGCCAAACTTGTCAAAAATTTTTGAAAAACTTATATACAAGCAGCTTTACTCATATCTAGCCAAACTCAATATACTTAGCCCTTGCCAATATGGCTTCAGACCCAAAAAAAGCACTAACGATGCACTTATTAGTATGCTTAACTCGATTCATACAGCTCTTGATAAAAAGGAGCTCCCTATTGGGTTATTTGTGGACCTGCGTAAAGCTTTTGATACTGTCAACCACCAAAACCTTCTTCTTAAACTACATCATTATGGAGTCAGAGGACACTCCCTACAATACCTCGAGTCCTACCTTACTGACAGGCTCCAATATGTTTCTGTGAATAATACAATTTCTCCCACCCTACCCATCAACATTGGTGTTCCTCAGGGCAGCATACTTGGCCCTCTCCTCTTTCTCATCTACATTAATGACCTTCCAAATGCCTCCCAACACCTCAAACCAATTCTATTTGCTGACGACACAACCTTCATTTACTCCAGTCCTGACCCTCTTGCTCTAAATGCCACAGTAAATACTGAGCTAAATAAAGTCCATCTTTGGCTAACTGCCAACAAACTCACCCTTAACATTGACAAAACCTTCTATATTCTGTTTGGCAATAAATCCTCTAGTCTTATAAATCTCAAAATAAACAATACCCAAATTTGTAACAAATTAGATGGCAAATTCCTTGGCATTCTCATTGACCACAAGCTGAATTTCCAGGGACACATTCTAAATATATCAAAAAAAGTTTCAAAAACTGTGGGCATTCTTTCTAAGATCAGATATTATGTACCACGCCCTGCTCTGGTGACTCTCTATTACTCCCTTATCTATCCTTATCTCAACTATGGTATTTGTGCTTGGGGTTCTACTACCCAAAATCACTTACGTCCTCTAATTACCCAACACAAAGCTGCTATTAGAACAATATCCAACTCTGGCCCCAGACATCACTCGGTACCCCTACTCAAATCTCTTAATATGTTAGATATTAAGTCACTGCACATTCTCTCATGTGTATTATACATATATAAAACGCTAAACTATAATGCCAATCCTGATCTTAAAAGCTTCATAGAAGGTTGTAACAGAACCCATGAGCACCACACCAGAAATAAATACAGTTTTGATATTCCTAGAGTACGTCTTAATCAAACTAGAAATGCTCTGCAAATCAAGGGGCCCAGAATGTGGAATGACCTTCCCAACCATGTTAAAGACTGTACCTCTCTCAACCAGTTTAAGATAAAAACTAAACACTACCTAATAAATTCCCTGTAATCTACTTCACTCCTCTATTGTCAACCCATGTCTGTTATTTTTTTTTTTTTTTTTTTTTTTTTTTTTTTTTTTTTTCTTTTTTTAATCAACACTGTTTGTCAACCTATTGTATTTGTGCTGCTTTTTCAGTCATGTTCCCCCTTTTTTTTTATCTTTATTTGTATTTGTTCTCAACATCTTTTATTCTTTATGCTCAATTAGTATTAAGTTCTAGATATTAATGTTTTTTCTTGCCCGAAACGCATTGCGTAATAGTGGCTTTAGGCATTGTATGTACTAGCTCTATCTATATATCAATCCATTAATGTAACATCACTTGTATGTATATACCTTACCTGAATAAACATCTGAATCTGAATCTGAATCTGTAAGACACTCGCCTGGCGTTCCGCGAGCGCTATGTCATGGGTTCGTATCCTGGCCGGGGAGGATTTACTGGGCGCAATTCCTTAACTGTAGCCTCTGTTTAACGCAACAGTAAAATGTGTACTTGGATGAAAAAACGATTCTTCGCGGCAGGGGATCGTATTCCAGGGACCATAGGATTAAGGACTTGCCCGAAACGCTACGCGTACTAGTGGCTGTACAAGAATGTAACAACTCTTGTATATATCTCAAAAAAAAAAAAAAAAGTTACAATCACCCAGTTACTACCTACAGTTAACAAACTGGGGATATTTGGCAAAAATTTCTGGTAGTAGATCATTGTGAATGAAATATTTACACATCTCTTAGATGTGTAAGAACACGTAGACGTCTTAGCAAGATTTTAAGTGATATTTGAAAAGTGAAGTTTTTTTTTTTTGCAACAGTACAAACTCAGTAATTAATATTATAATTGTAGAAGAGATTTTGCATTTATGACTTTGGCGGGTAAGCGGTTCCATTGGTTTATAACACTATGGTTAGAAAAGCATCTCTGTTTTCTGTGCCACATTGTGGCTTGTTGAGCTTTATTACTCGAGTACCAGTGTTGCTTGTATGATCCAAGTAACAGTGTTGCTTGTATGACCCAAGTAACAGTGTTGCTTGTATGACCCAAGTAACAGTGTTGCTTGTATGACCCAAGTAACAGTGTTGCTTGTATGACCCAAGTAACAGTGTTGCTTGTATGACCCAAGTAACAGTGTTGCTTGTATGATCCAAGTAACAGTGTTGCTTGTATGACCCAAGTAACAGTGTTGCTTGTATGACCCAAGTAACAGTGTTGCTTGTATGACCCAAGTAACAGTGTTGCTTGTATGACCCAAGTAACAGTGTTGCTTGTATGATCCAAGTAACAGTGTTGCTTGTATGATCCAAGTAACAGTGTTGCTTGTATGACCCAAGTAACAGTGTTGCTTGTATGACCCAAGTAACAGTGTTGCTTGTATGACCCAAGTAACAGTGTTGCTTGTATGACCCAAGTAACAGTGTTGCTTGTATGACCCAAGTAACAGTGTTGCTTGTATGACCCAAGTAACAGTGTTGCTTGTATGACCCAAGTAAAAGTGTTGCTTGTATGACCCAAGTAACAGTGTTGCTTGTATGACCCAAGTAACAGTGTTGCTTGTATGACCCAAGTAACAGTGTTGCTTGTATGACCCAAGTAACAGTGTTGCTTGTATGACCCAAGTAAAAGTGTTGCTTGTATGACCCAAGTAACAGTGTTGCTTGTATGACCCAAGTAACAGTGTTGCTTGTATGACCCAAGTAACAGTGTTGCTTGTATGACCCAAGTAACAGTGTTGCTTGTATGATCCAAGTAACAGTGTTGCTTGTATGACCCAAGTAACAGTGTTGCTTGTATGATCCAAGTAACAGTGTTGCTTGTATGACCCAAGTAACAGTGTTGCTTGTATGATCCAAGTAACAGTGTTGCTTGTATGATCCAAGTAACAGTGTTGCTTGTATGATCCAAGTAACAGTGTTGCTTGTATGATCCAAGTAACAGTGTTGCTTGTATGATCCAAGTAACAGTGTTGCTTGTATGATCCAAGTAACAGTGTTGCTTGTATGATCCAAGTAACAGTGTTGCTTGTATGATCCAAGTAACAGTGTTGCTTGTATGATCCAAGTAACAGTGTTGCTTGTATGATCCAAGTAACAGTGTTGCTTGTATGATCCAAGTAACAGTGTTGCTTGTATGACCCAAGTAACAGTGTTGCTTGTATGATCCAAGTAACAGTGTTGCTTGTATGATCCAAGTAACAGTGTTGCTTGTATGATCCAAGTAACAGTGTTGCTTGTATGATCCAAGTAACAGTGTTGCTTGTATGATCCAAGTAACAGTGTTGCTTGTATGATCCAAGTAACAGTGTTGCTTGTATGATCCAAGTAACAGTGTTGCTTGTATGATCCAAGTAACAGTGTTGCTTGTATGATCCAAGTAACAGTGTTGCTTGTATGATCCAAGTAACAGTGTTGCTTGTATGATCCAAGTAACAGTGTTGCTTGTATGATCCAAGTAACAGTGTTGCTTGTATGATCCAAGTAACAGTGTTGCTTGTATGATCCAAGTAACAGTGTTGCTTGTATGATCCAAGTAACAGTGTTGCTTGTATGATCCAAGTAACAGTGTTGCTTGTATGATCCAAGTAACAGTGTTGCTTGTATGATCCAAGTAACAGTGTTGCTTGTATGATCCAAGTAACAGTGTTGCTTGTATGATCCAAGTAACAGTGTTGCTTGTATGATCCAAGTAACAGTGTTGCTTGTATGACCCAAGTAACAGTGTTGCTTGTATGATCCAAGTAACAGTGTTGCTTGTATGATCCAAGTAACAGTGTTGCTTGTATGACCCAAGTAACAGTGTTGCTTGTATGATCCAAGTAACAGTGTTGCTTGTATGACCCAAGTAACAGTGTTGCTTGTATGATCCAAGTAACAGTGTTGCTTGTATGATCCAAGTAACAGTGTTGCTTGTATGATCCAAGTAACAGTGTTGCTTGTATGACCCAAGTAACAGTGTTGCTTGTATGATCCAAGTAACAGTGTTGCTTGTATGATCCAAGTAACAGTGTTGCTTGTATGATCCAAGTAACAGTGTTGCTTGTATGATCCAAGTAACAGTGTTGCTTGTATGATCCAAGTAACAGTGTTGCTTGTATGATCCAAGTAACAGTGTTGCTTGTATGATCCAAGTAACAGTGTTGCTTGTATGATCCAAGTAACAGTGTTGCTTGTATGATCCAAGTAACAGTGTTGCTTGTATGATCCAAGTAACAGTGTTGCTTGTATGATCCAAGTAACAGTGTTGCTTGTATGATCCAAGTAACAGTGTTGCTTGTATGATCCAAGTAACAGTGTTGCTTGTATGATCCAAGTAACAGTGTTGCTTGTATGATCCAAGTAACAGTGTTGCTTGTATGATCCAAGTAACAGTGTTGCTTGTATGATCCAAGTAACAGTGTTGCTTGTATGACCCAAGTAACAGTGTTGCTTGTATGATCCAAGTAACAGTGTTGCTTGTATGATCCAAGTAACAGTGTTGCTTGTATGACCCAAGTAACAGTGTTGCTTGTATGATCCAAGTAACAGTGTTGCTTGTATGACCCAAGTAACAGTGTTGCTTGTATGATCCAAGTAACAGTGTTGCTTGTATGATCCAAGTAACAGTGTTGCTTGTATGACCCAAGTAACAGTGTTGCTTGTATGACCCAAGTAACAGTGTTGCTTGTATGACCCAAGTAACAGTGTTGCTTGTATGACCCAAGTAACAGTGTTGCTTGTATGATCGAAGTAACAGTGTTGCTTGTATGACCCAAGTAACAGTGTTGCTTGTATGATCGAAGTAACAGTGTTGCTTGTATGATCCAAGTAACAGTGTTGCTTGTATGATCCAAGTAACAGTGTTGCTTGTATGATCCAAGTAACAGTGTTGCTTGTATGATCCAAGTAACAGTGTTGCTTGTATGATCCAAGTAACAGTGTTGCTTGTATGTTCCAAGTAACAGTGTTGCTTGTATGATCCAAGTAACAGTGTTGCTTGTATGATCCAAGTAACAGTGTTGCTTGTATGATCCAAGTAACAGTGTTGCTTGTATGATCCAAGTAACAGTGTTGCTTGTATGATCCAAGTAACAGTGTTGCTTGTATGATCCAAGTAACAGTGTTGCTTGTATGATCCAAGTAACAGTGTTGCTTGTATGATCCAAGTAACAGTGTTGCTTGTATGATCCAAGTAACAGTGTTGCTTGTATGATCCAAGTAACAGTGTTGCTTGTATGATCCAAGTAACAGTGTTGCTTGTATGATCCAAGTAACAGTGTTGCTTGTATGATCCAAGTAACAGTGCCATAGACAGACTGGCATCCAATAAATACACTTAATACAGTCATAACACTAATATCTCTCATTTTGGGTACTCAGTTTCCACCTGTGTCCGCTTGTTTATGTCCCACCCGTGCTAAAGAGTTTGTCTTTGTCCACCCTGTCAATTCCCTTGAGTATTTTGTAGGTGGTTATCATGTCTCCCCTTACTCTTCTGTTTTCCAGGGACGTGAGGTTCAGCTCCCTTAGCCTTTCCTCGTAGCTCATGCCTCTCAGTTCCGGGACTGATATCGGTATGATATAAGACCAATTCTGGAATATGCAGCTCCAGCCTGGAGTCGATACCTATTTAAACACAAGACAAAGTTAGAGAAGATTCAGTGGTATGCCACCAGACTAGTAATTACCTACACTTAGGTAATTATGAGTCGGGTGGCATACCGCTGAATCTTCTCTAGCTTTGTCTTGTGTTTAACTAGGTATGGACACCAGGCTGGAGATGCATATTCTAGGATTGGTCTGACATAAGTGGTATACAAGGTCCTGAACGATTCCTTATACAAGTTTCTAAAGTCAGTTCTTATGTTGGCCAATCTAGCATATGCCGCTGATGATATCCTTTTGATGTGGGCTTCTGGGGACAGGTTCGATATGATATGATATGAACCCCCAGATCTTCCTCTGTATTTGACTCTTGCAGGATTTCACCTCCCAGATAGTACCTTGTGTTCAGCCTTCTGCTCCCTTCGCCTAATTTCATTACTTTACATTTTCCTGAGTTAAATTTTAGTAGTCATTTTCTAGACCATTCCTCCAGTTTGTTTAGGTCGTCCTGTAGTCTCTGTCTTTATTCTTCTCATAACTTTTGCATCATCAGCAAATTGAGAGGCATGAGTCTATACTCTCTGGAAGATTGTTTACATGTATTAGAAACAGGATGGGTCCAAGTACAGAGCCCTGTGGGACTCCGCTGGTGACATCTCTCCACTCTGATGTCTCCCCCTCACAGTTACTTGCTGTTTCCTGTTGCTTAGATACTCCCTTATCCACTGGAGCACATTACCTTTTACTCCTGCCTGTTGCTCCAACTTTTGTAACAGCCTTGTATGGGGTACTGTGTCAAAGGCTTTCTGACAGTCCAAGAAAATGCAGTCTGCCACCCCTTCTCTTTCTTGCTTAATTTTTTTTTTGCTTGGTCATAAAATTCTATTAAACCAGTGATGAGTTAGCCAAAGAATCTGTCTTAAAGGAGAAATTAAGTATAACCTTGGATTGTCAATGAGCAATCTGAGAGCAGCAGTACACCGAGAACTTCAACAAGATCTTGTAGATCTGAGGCGAAGTGAAATTGACACCAGTAATTCCATCTATCATCATACTATCATGCAAGAGGAGCCACACATCTATGGATCATCCAATAAAATCAGCAGACTTCTAGATGTTACTACTGCTCGGCTTAGACTCGGCTACAAGTATCTCTGGGAATTCTCATTATCTGCTGATGTAGACCTGACCAAATGTAAACTGTGCCAACAAAATTATTCGCACACCCTCCGTCACTATGTGATGGAGTGCGAAAAGATACGTGAATTCAGAGACAATTCTATAACCAATGTTCCAGCGATGTGTAAATATTTCATTTAAAATTATCTGCTACCAGAAATCTTAGCCAAACATCGCCAGTTTGGTAACTGTAGGTAGTAACTAAGTGATTGTAACCTATCCACCGCTGCCCACTGGATGGGGGGGGGGGGCGGTGTAACCTATCCACCTATCCACTACAGCCCACAAGATGGGTATGGGGTGCATAATAAATGAAGTAAACTAAACCACGATGCTCTCCTTATTATACTAGGCACTAATCTATCGCTATCTTACATACGGTATCTGTGCATGGGGTTCAACACTACACATTACCTCAAGCCTATCATCACTCAGCAAAAGTCTGCAATCAGAACCATAACAAACTCTGTCTTGAGACAACACACAGCCCCCGTGCTTAAGTCCCTTAACATGCTAAACACACACTCACTCCACACATTCTCATGTGCTATCTACATGTACACAACCTTGTTCCTAAATGATAATCTTGAGCTGAAACTTTTCCTTGATAGATGTAATAGAACCCATCAGCACCACACCAGAAATATATATATCTTTGATATCCCCAGAGTCAGAGTAAATCTGTACCAACACACCAACAAATATCCCCAGAGTCAGACTATATCTGTACCAACACACCAACAAATATCCCCAGAGTCAGAGTAAATCTGTACCAACACACCAACAAATATCCCCAGAGTCAGACTATATCTGTACCAACACACCAACAAATATCCCCAGAGTCAGAGTAAATCTGTACCAACACACCAACAAATATCCCCAGAGTCAGAGTAAATCTGTACCAACACACCAACAAATATCCCCAGAGTCAGACTATATCTGTACCAACACACCAACAAATATCCCCAGAGTCAGACTAAATCTGTACCAACACACCAACAAATATCCCCAGAGTCAGACTATATCTGTACCAACACACCAACAAATATCCCCAGAGTCAGACTATATCTGTACCAACACACCAACAAATATCCCCAGAGTCAGAGTAAATCTGTACCAACACACCAACAAATATCCCCAGAGTCTGAGTAAATCTGTACCAACACACCAACAAATATCCCCAGAGTCAGAGTAAATCTGTACCAACACACCAACAAATATCCCCAGAGTCTGAGTAAATCTGTACCAACACACCAACAAATATCCCCAGAGTCAGAGTAAATCTGTACCAACACACCAACACATAAAAGGGTCCAGACTATGGAACTCACTCCCTGATGAGTTAACAAATTGTCCAACTCTTCCCTGTTCAAAGGTGCCACCAAAAAGTACCTAATTTCCTGCTCATAGTTTCCTGCCTTGTGCTACAAACTCACACTGTATCTTGTACTGCCAACTTCCCCAATATTAGTAATTAAGACTAATTAAGTATTTAAGCTTTACCTATGTAATCACCTCTGACAATTTATATTGTTGATATAAAACCTTGCTACAATGTACCCATTTATCTTAGCTGATATATTATCTAAGGACCTGTCCGAAACGTTATGCGTGTTAGTGGCTTTACAACAATGTAAAAATATCACTAATGTTATCTCACCAACCCATTGTACCTTCTTGTAAATAAAATATTATTATTATTATAAATATTGCGCCCTATAGCCTGTATGCAAATACCTTAGTTCTGCATAGTTTAGTTATTATTACATTATCCAGATTAACATCTCCAAACTGTTCAGTATTTTAAAAGTTTCGATGAGATCCGCTCTGTCATGTTTGGTTTGTAGTGTTATTGTTAACTCTGTGGCCCTCAATTGTTCCTGGTACGAGAGCTGACTTAGCTCTGGAATGTTTTTTGTTGCCCGGTGTTGCACCTTCTCCAGATCAGCTGTGTCCTGAAGACGAGGTCTCCATGCTTCGATACAGTAATCCATGTACTGAGCGCACCAGAGATTTATACAGTTGAATCTATGTGATGGAGTGCGAAAAGATACGTGAATTCAGTGACAATTCTATAACAAAGGTTCCAACGATGTGTAAATATTTCATCCAAAATTATCTACTACCAGAAATTTTAGCCAAATATCACCAGTTTGCTAACTGTAGGTAGTAACTTAGTGACTGTAACCTATCCACCGCTGTCCACTGGATGGGGGGCGGTGTAACCTATCCACCGCTGCCCACTGGATGGGGGGCGGTGTAACCTATCCACCGCTGTCCACTGGATGGGGGGCGGTGTAACCTATCCACCGCTGCCCACTGGATGGGGGGCGGTGTAAACCTATCCACCACTGCCCACTAGATGGGGGGCGGTGTAACCTATCCACCGCTGCCCACTGGATGGGGGGCAGTGTAAACCTATCCACCACTGCCCACTGGATGGGGGGCGGTGTAACCTATCCACCGCTGCCCACTGGATGGGGGGCAGTGTAACCTATCCACCGCTGCCCACTGGATGGGGGGCGGTGTAACCTATCCACCGCTGCCCACTGGATGGGGGGCGGTGTAACCTATCCACCGCTGCCCACTGGATGGGGGGGGCGGTGTAACCTATCCACCGCTGCCCACTGGATGGGGGGCGGTGTAACCTATCCACCGCTGCCCACTGGATGGGGGGAGGTGTAACCTATCCACCGCTGCCCACTGGATGGGGGGGGGGCGGTGTAACCTATCCACCGCTGCCCACTGGATGGGGGGCGGTGTAACCTATCCACCGCTGCCCACTGGATGGGGGGCGGTGTAACCTATCCACCGCTGCTCACTGGATGGGGGGCGGTGTAACCTATCCACCGCTGCCCACTGGATGGGGGGGCGGTGTAACCTATCCACCGCTGCCCACTGGATGGGGGGCGGTGTAACCTATCCACCGCTGCCCACTGGATGGGGGGCGGTGTAACCTATCCACCGCTGCCCACTGGATGGAGGGCGGTGTAACCTATCCACCGCTGCCCACTGGATGGAGGGCGGTGTAACCTATCCACCGCTGCCCACTGGATGGGGGGCGGTGTAACCTATCCACCGCTGCCCACTGGATGGGGGGCGGTGTAACCTATCCACCGCTGCCCACTGGATGGGGGGCGGTGTAACCTATCCACCGCTGCCCACTGGATGGGGGGCGGTGTAACCTATCCACCGCTGCCCACTGGATGGGGGGCGGTGTGCAGGACAAACCTATCAATTGTGACACTAGCTCTCCACATGTCAGTTGCTGAATTTAGAAACTGTACTTGTGGTCGATCTCGAACCCATTTATGATTGAAATTGAAATTGAAATAAGTTTATTGATGTAAAATACACACAGCTACTCCATCCCTTTGTGTGTATTTTACATCAATAAACTTATTTCAATTTCAAGTCACTAGTACGCACAGCGTTTTCGGGATATTGGCACCTATTACATAGGGCACCTATTACAATTGAAATAGTCACCATTGGGGGAAGTCATTGCCTGCAGCCACCTACCATAGGTATCGATATCCCAGGCTAATTTTGGCAATTACAATATCACACTGCCTAGTGATAGTCAGGTAAACTCAGGTATGTTTAAATACAAAAGTCTCCCATTAAGTTTACATTTTATTTCCCATTTTCTACGACAATAGGAAAACAATGCGACTCTGCTGCCCTCTGGCATAGGAATTTTTAATACAAAGTAGTACGAGAAATTTTCGCTCCAATTACACTCAAAATCCCTTAATATTAAGCAAAAAGAGGGGGATTGATCTTGGTGATATACCATAAACCATTTGTGTACGTGGCAGTCAGGCCAAGCACCAGTATGGAAATTGTTAGTTTCATTGTTTAGTGTTGGAAGTGAGGTATTGGTCCGCCATGACACTTGTGGAGAGTGATTCACCAGTCTTACATGACTAGAAAATGTCTCCAGGCCTCGTATGTGGCGTCCACGTGCCATGACGATGTAGGAGTGCGCGCGCGAGACAGCCATGGCCCGCTATGGCAGCGACCCGGCCACAGAGACCAACCGTTTGCTGCACACGCTGAGTCTGTGCAAGTCTGAGGGTGTCCACTCCAATGGTGGCATGGGAGGGGAGAGTGAGCCCGTGTTGGCCTCCTCCCACCATGGCTACGGCCGCATACTGCCGCGTGCGGCCAGCGGCGCAGGCGCGGGCGCAGACGCATCACCTGCGGCCCACAACCTCCCCAGGATCGGCGCCATAGAGAGTCTGATCAAGCAGGAAGGTGTCGGCTGCCAGGGTGCACAGGTGCATGAGGTGCTGGACTCCCGCCGGGTGATTGCTGCCGCCAAGTTCGCCACCCCGAAGCTGCCGGAGAGTGTGGTGGTGTGTGGGGCCCCCAATGGTGGCGTGACACCCCCCTCCTGTCTGGTCACTGGCTCCCTCACTGCTGCCACTGTTGGCTACGCCCATATCACCCCTGTCACTAGTGCCACCCACCTTCTTCCTGTCACTAGTGCCGCCCATCACCTGCCTCTCACTAGTGCCACCCATCACCACCCTGTCACTAGTGCCGCCCACCACCTCCCCGTCACCAGTGCCACCCACCTTCTTCCTGTCACCAGTGCCACCCACCACCTTCCTGTCACTAGTGCCGCCCATCACCTCCCTGTCACCAGTGCCACCCACCACCTCCCTGTCACTAGTGCCGCCCATCACCTCCCTGTCACCAGTGCCGCCCACCACCTTTCTGTCACTAGTACCACCCACCACCTTCCTGTCACCAGTGCCGCCCACCTCCCCAACGGTGGCACCTCGCTGGCTAAGCCTCTCAACGGACAGTCTCTGTACTCCGGACATGTGCGGTACGAACCTCCGCCTATTTACGGCCGCAACAACCCCAGTAACTCCGCTCACTCGAGTCCTCGCTCGAGCTTGAGCGGCGGCAGTCACGATTCTCTGAATTCCGGCCACAACTCTCGAACCATTCCACAGCCAACGACGCACCATTCCAGTGAATTTGTTGTGAAACCTAGTTTTGTAGGACAACTTCATACGTATGAAAATATAAATAGTTATCACCATTACGGACCGCAGGGTGGTTTGGCGGCTACCATTATTGAAAATAAGTATGCCAGTCCACGTTCCAGTGTAAGTTCCCAGGACTCGAAGCATTCCAGCCCAAGGTGCAGCTTAGTACATTCCTTACAAGGTTCTAGTCTAGATAGAACAAGTTTAGCCAGTCAGACTATATTGGAAGAGGGTAGTTTGCATAGGCCTACGATAGTTAATAGGCATTTGCCCCCTCGTATAGAACAGGACTTGGAAGGCAAAGAATTTGTTATTCCAAGAAACAATGCGTATGTTCAAGAAAACGCTAGGCATAATTCTCAGTGGAGTGTGAGTAGTGACTGTGTTAGACATCGTGGAATTTATTATGACGCTCTTCCGCCTCCCCCCGTTCCACCTCACTCTGTAGGTCTCTCTCGACCAACGCACACACCCGTTGCGACTCCGAGCCCTACCGCCCTTCCACCTCCTCCACCTTACCCTGGAAAACCACCTAGCTTAAATTCAGCATCTTCGACAGAAGCGAGCGAATCTTCTGCGTCCGTTGGAAGTTCGCGTGCTACGTCTGTCGTGTTTCCTATAGTGACTTCAACTCATAATTATGCTAACATTGAGGTGCTAAAGAGTGTTTCTGGAGCCGATCCACCACCGCCGCCACCTTACCCATCGTCTCTTGTACGCCAGTTCCAAAACCTGGGCTTGTCCAGTACGCAGTGTTCTGTAGGAGCACACTCTCCAATTTCTTCGACTCCTTCGACCCCATCAACTCCGTCGACTCCTCAGAGCTTATTAAGGAGTGGAGGAGCCCCACCTCCGCCACCACCACCGTATCCGTCCTCTGTGGTAAGGGCAGCCCAACAGCAATATATTGTCCCACCTCCGCCACCTCCATACCCGTCATCAGTAGTGAGAAGCATCACCTCTGTACAGTCATACGTTCCCACCACCATAGGTCTAATCACCGGACAAATAGCTCAAGTTCCGCCGCCTCCTCCACCGTACCCTTCAACGGCGGTGCGTAGTGTAGCTTACAAACAAAACAACAGCAATATGAGTCAAAACAACAATACCAACAATGCGCTGAACACTCCGAGTGATCGTTTAGCACAGTGGCAACACAAATTGGGCAGTGGTGCGCACACGCCCCAATCGCCATCCTGCAACATGTCGACCGTGTCTCCGGGCATCACCACAGGCCACGCGCACACGCCGCCGACCCCGTCTTCAATGTCCACGACGGCCAAGCCTGTCAGCGGCAAGAATCTTCTGCCGTATAATGTTACAGCAAAATCAATGGTAAGTCACCTTGATGTTTTAAGAACTAAGCTGTGTGTAGTTGGCAGGAATAGAGGAACCACCTAGTCATAATGCCCATTGCTTCGTTCACATGAAGCCGTGTTGAACGATCTTGTGTACAGTTTGACAATACCCCAGGCAACATGGTTATGATAATTTAATTGGGTTAAATTATATCTGATTTTAGTATTAAATGAACACTCTACATTTTACTTGGCATTAAATATACTAGTACTGTACTCAAAAAAGTAAATTTTAATTTTATGTATGTATACTGTACAGCCTTCTGGTAATCCATAAAATGTTGATAATTTTTCATTTCAAATAATCATTGCTAACAAAATCATACTGTATGCAGTGTTGGTCTGTATGGAGAAGCAAATACTTAACATATAGAGGCCTGCATACAGTGGAGTACAGTCAAAGCATTCACACGTATTTCGACAAGGCCCGTTTTCTGATTGAAAACTAACTATATATATATATATATATATTGATATTTAAAATCAGTTGAACAATTGTGCACAAAGTCAATGACTCCTCCTACAAGCAGGTGTAGGCCTACATGGAAAAGTCTGTTCACTGCCACTGGTATTTTATATTGTGCAGTATAAGCCCAGGTAGACAGTAGCAAGAGGTCGTACTGTATATTACAGCATCGCACAATGTTCCTGAAACAATACTATAGCTCTCTTTCTGATGGCTGTCATTATTCTTAGTGTAATAGACTATGTCAACTTGATAAAACTATTTTATGAAATGCCATTTATTTTTATATACAGTATTGCTTTGGTCTGTAATGTCTGTGCTTTTTACTACTAGGTTAATGTATTTTGTATCGTATTTCTTGTGGCTAGACGAGCACGAGTTGTAAACGTCGCTGTTCGGGGGAAAGTGTTCATTATCAGATAACATGTCTCTTGGTATGTTATCTGATAATGTCTAGTGGACCCAGTGTTATGTTTGCCTTAGAGTGCACCATTACCTTTGCCTTATAATGTACCATCACCTTCGCCTTATAATGCAGCATTATGTCGCCTTAAAATGCAGCGTTACCTTTGCCTTAAAATGCAGTGTTACCTTATTAAAATGTAGTGTTACCTTTGCCTTAAAATGCAGGGTTACCTTTGCCTTAAAATGCAGCATTACCTTTGCCTTAAAATGCAGGGTTACCTTTGCCTTAAAATGCAGGGTTACCTTTGCCTTAAAATGCAGGGTTACCTATGCCTTAAAATGCAGCGTTACCTTTGCCTTAAAATGCAGCGTTACCTTTGCCTTAAAATGCAGGGTTACCTTTGCCTTAAAATGCAGTGTTACCTTTGCCTTAAAATGCAGCGTTACCTTTGCCTTAAAATGCAGCGTTACCTTTGCCTTAAAATGCTGCGTTACCTTTGCCTTAAAATGCAGCGTTACCTTTGCCTTAAAATGCAGCGTTACCTTTGCCTTAAAATGCAGCGTTACCTTTGCCTTAAATTGCAGGGTTACCTTTGCCTTAAAATGCAGCATTACCTTTGCCTTAAAATGCAGGGTTACCTTTGCCTTAAAATGCAGGGTTACCTTTGCCTTAAAATGCAGGGTTACCTATGCCTTAAAATGCAGCGTTACCTTTGCCTTAAAATGCAGGGTTACCTTTGCCTTAAAATGCAGGGTTACCTTTGCCTTAAAATGCAGGGTTACCTTTGCCTTAAAATGCAGCGTTACCTTTGCCTTAAAATGCAGGGTTACCTTTGCCTTAAAATGCAGCGTTACCTTTGCCTTAAAATGCAGCGTTACCTTTGCCTTAAAATGCAGCGTTACCTTTGCCTTAAAATGCAGCGTTACCTTTGCCTTAAAATGCAGCGTTACCTTTGCCTTAAAATGCAGCATCATACTCAACATAAAGAAAAGAGGTAATGTAAGGATAAATAAAATGACTTGTGTACCATGACAGTGGGGGAGGGATTTTAAATGAACGTGTGCAGTAGGTCATTAATGGGGAATGGCAGGTTTGGTCTTAAAGTGACCTTAGGCCACCATTATAATGACCATTATAATATAATTATTATATTTCATTATAATTATGTGTATGTTAGCTCATACTCTTTTTTTTTCATATGTAAATAATATGTACAGTATATAATTATAGGTAAAATGTCACATCTGTCACACAGGATGTTGAAGGCAGCACTTTTTTTTTTTTACTTTTATTGCTTATGTGAAATTTAGATCGTCTTTGTGGTTGAGCAAGTGGGGGCATGTGGGTGATGGTGGTGGGAACGTTATCAATGACGGGACAATCAGTGGCAGGAGTGGCCTGCGGGCTGCCCCAAGCAACAGCCTGTTGGACCAAGTTGTCACAAGTCGACTCTGGCTCCACGTCTGGCTCTGGGAAGCAAAACTCCTGAAAACCTAACCAGGTATTCTCCAGGTACACAATCGTACTGTTAGGTTCACTCAATGTCTGGGTTTTATGTAAGGTGTGTGTCTTGCCCTAATTCTTAGATGACACGGGAAGAGGACTTAAGTACAGTACTGTACTTGAGAAGAAATGACACCGCAGAAGGGCTATTGGCTCATACGAGGCACCTAATTTTAATTCCATGTACTGTACTCGCCTAGTTGTGCTTGAGGGGGTTGAGCTGAAGCTCTTTGGTCACAGTGTGTGGAGTGTTTTTGAAGCCCATGATGACACCAGGCCTATTCTTAAGAGGATAGCATTATAACTAGGCCTATTCTAGGTTTTGGAATGCTAACTAGTCTACATTGATAGGAAATTATAGCAGGAGCTTTGGCTTCCTTTTGCTGACCCTGGAATTATGAAAAAAAAATACCGGGATTTGCTGTGCAATTGATACGAGTCAACATGGTTCTCCATTTTGATGCCCTAGTTCTGATGTTCCACTTCCTGAAGGCTACATAAAGATGTCTGTAATGTGTGCCTAGATTAATTGAGTTCATATGGCCCAATGCTGTAGCTGCCCCAACCCAATAGCAATAGTACCGTAGTTTACTAAGCATAATACTTTAGTGGTTAGGCTACATACTGAGGTCTGTACATACCTGTATGGGCTGTATCTGTATCTGTATCTGGGATTATCTTGATCAAAATTCAATTCAATCAGAGGCTGTTTTTAAAAGTTGGTTCATGAAAGTGTTGTCTGTATTTTTGAAAGTGACTGGTTGCAAATCTGCATGGAAATACCACCACATGGGACCAGAAGGCATGACAGAAAGTGCAAAATAGTTTCATGGTAAAGTAGAGGTGCAATAGTTACGCTGAAAGATAATTCTATCAACATCGAAGGACGAAGACTTTTCAACACTCCCTCTACATACAAGGGGGCATAACTGGCTGACTTCTCAGTGTTCAAAAGAGAATTTGATAACCCCCCAAAGGATACCTGATCAACCAGGCTGTGATTCATACGTCAGACTGCGAGCAGCCATATCCAGCAGTCTGATTGACCAGACCTCCAACCAAGAGGCCTGATCAGAGACCAGGCCACAGGGACAGTCATCATCGGAATCAGTGTAAGGGAATGGCAAAGTGGTACACCCAGTGAAAGATGCTTCCTATGTGGTATCATTTAAAAATACAGTATGTATATAAATCAAGTGACAGACGCTGGGGCTTTTTTTTTTATATAAACTGATTTATCTAAGCCATATTCTGTACCACATCTTGAGTGCACCACAGACTTGATCACCGTGCCCTTACATGCGTGAACTTGCAATATCTTACATCTTTTTATGGTTTGTCCTCTCTGTTGACCCTCAAAATTCACCTCAACAGCCTATGCTCTTAACCAAGTTAACCAAGGACATACTGAAACATCATCATTTTCATTTAATTTTGTATTTGTGCATTGGCTTATTTGTTTCACATTATTGTGACTTATTCTCTACATCCAATTAATCATTACTGTATACCCAAGTCATATTTTATTTAATTTTCATATGTATACTTAAGATAATACAATAGGTTATCAGTATAAATTTTTGTAATTAAATTTTACACCCTTGCAAAGCCACTAACACTATTGACATTTATGCACCACATTTTACCCTGACTTTTTCACTCATTACTGTAGCAATGGGGGTTTTCACTCATTACTGTAGCAATGGGGGTTTTCACTCATTACTGTAGCAATGGGGGTTTTCACTCATTACTGTAGCAATGGGGTTTTCACTCATTACTGTAGAAATGGGGGTTTTCACTCATTACTGTAGCAATGGGGGTTTTCACTCATTATTTTTCAGCCACGTTATTGTGACTCTTCATTTGCTCATTACTGCAGTTCCCCAATGCCAGAAATGGTTTGCATACTGTTGAGCTACTGCTATGTGCTAACATGATTTTTCTTGCTCCTGGTATACCTGTTTGATGGGGTTCTGGGAGTTCTTCTACTCCCCAAGCCTGGCCCGAGGCCAGGCTTGACTTGTGAGAGTTTGGTCCACCAGGCTGTTGCTTGGAGCGGCCCGCAGGCCAACATACCCACCACAGCCCGGTTGGTCCGGCACTCCTTGAAGAAAACAATCTAGTTTTCTCTTGAAGATGTCCGTGGTTGTTCCGGCAATATTTCTGATGCTCGCTGGGAGGACGTTGAACAACCGCGGACCTCTGATGTTTATACAGTGTTCTCTGATGTCAGTAGTATCTCACATTGTTGTATATATAATGCCTAAGAGTAGGCACAACTATGACTTTTTGTCTGGATTGGAATCAATGGGGGTTTTCCATTTCTTTCCTCCAGTTTGGCAGTTGCTCCAGGTTCTTTTCAAGACTGGAGACGTTCCCGGGACTGGTAATTCTTGTGGCTCCTTGGTGGTCGGCTCAGAGTTGGTTTCCAAACTTGCACAGTTTTTCTGTGCCTCTGCTTTTTTTCAATGGATCAATCTGGAGATGTTCTTGTATGGTTTGAGATTTCTCCGATCTTTGAGTCGGGTTTTTATTTTTTTAAATGTGATCTTTTGTCATTTTTATGATGCACAGGTGGCAGGTCTTTCTCGGTGTCTTGCCTCTAACTTTTGTCATTCAGCATTTCATGGAGAATAATGCCAGCTTGCCTCATTCAGCATTGTCACAGCCACTTGTTGGCATTCTGCGTTGACTACTCCTTAACCCTTAAACTGCGCATATTGGGGGTCCGGAAGTGAAAACTATTTGACTTATGTAAAAATATCTTAAAAATGTTAAACAAATCTTCAACTTATTGGCTTCAGTGTCGTGAAACTTTCAGCAAAATATTTTCAGAAATTGATTTTAAACGAATTTTTAAAAAATAAGAACGTTTTGTTGATAAGGAGAACAGCTCCTATTAACTGGAACTGAAGGATAATGCAGTAATAAAGAGATGCAAGCACCTGTCTGATGCACAAACAACAACAACAGTAGTGAGAAGTGTCCACAAAGTGGATATGCAGTTGGGGCCTTGATATCATTGCTGAGTAATACATAATAACACAAATAATAATAAATAACTATGTTATTATGCTCTATTTTGTTATATATCATATAAATACATTGTTCAATGTTAAAATGTTACTTTCATCAATGTCCCCCCAAAAAATTTTAGGGGATTTTTTTTTTTTTTTTTTTTTTAAGATTTTAGTTTTTTCTCCTTTGTTTATTATCTGATTTTGTTGTAACGTTTACATCCTGGAGAGTGCATATGTTTCCCTCATTATGTTACTTATTGTTTTGGTTATGTTTGTAAATACCTCAATAAATTTCCCTCAGTTGTTATTTACCTTATTGTTGGAGTTATATCTATCTTAAATTCTCTTGGAGTTGTGAATGCTGTACAGTAAATACGTTGTGACGGTAAAGCGTTGGTGTTCGGCTGTTTCAAAAGCTGGGGGCAGGGCCTCGTCACATCACAAAAAAAAAAAAAGAGAAAAGTTTGTCCTTTCGTCTGTGGTAAGGTAATGGGACGACACACAAAACACAAGTATAGAAACAATGAAATTTTAATTACTCTAGAAAACAAGACATGAATAAAGGCAATCTCATAAAATGCAGGACAAGTCAACAAACAAAACAACATGAATAATCACTGGCAATGAAAAGTTACTCTAAGACAAGTAGGCAAAAATAGTGATAGCAATATAAATTAAATAATGGGTGCTGGAATACTGGCTTCAAGCTGCCACCTCCCTTAGTACACGAAAGCCAAGGCTTAGTCTACCAGCGAGAGATGTCAACTCCAAGGAGCACTGAGATATTCTGATGAGTCTGGCGTGCTGCTGCCCAGACGTCAACTCGCGGTGGTGGTGGTGAGTGCAGGTGCGACGAGACACCAGCCAATCAGCAACAGGCAGGCAGAGGATGAGCAGTTTGCTGGTTACGGCGGGCTGTGGCCAGGTGTTGGGGTGTGCAGGGTACGATTTGCTTCCTGGGCAAAACGTTTGGCGATACTGGTGGACGTATCTTCTATATAGTATCTTGTATGTACGACGTAATGAAGTAGGGAAGAGCAGGCTCAATCTCTCTTGAAAGAGATTATCGTCACAACGTACTGTACTGTATTATGCCGTTAGGACTGTATTGATAAGTAGTTCTGCTGTATGTTGAGTACTACAAAACAGTTTATGAAACTATTATTTCACACTGAAATTACTGTACTGCAACCTTAATTTTAAAACTAACACTATGTACTGTACTTAAATTTATCACTTATTCTAACTGTACACTCCACACACGATGTTCTTAGATGTTTGCATCAGCTTTGCTGGTGCTGGTTGCTGCTGTGTTTGCTTCAGCCGATTCTGAGCTGGTGCTGGCTGCTGTTGTACTGGTGCTGGGTATGGCTGTGCTCGTGCTGGGTATGGCTGTGCTCGTGCTGGGTATGGCTGTGCTCGTGCTGGGTATGGCTGTGCTCGTGCTGGGTATGGCTGTGCTCGTGCTGGGTATGGCTGTGCTCGTGCTGGGTATGGCTGTGCTCGTGCTGGGTAGGGCTGTGCTCGTGCTGGGTACGGCTGTGCTCGTGCTGGGTACGGCTGTGCTCGTGCTGGGTACGGCTGTGCTCGTGCTGGGTACGGCTGTGCTCGTGCTGGGTACGGCTGTGCTCGTGCTGGGTACGGCTGTGCTCGTGCTGGGTACGGCTGTGCTCGTGCTGGGTACGGCTGTGCTCGTGCTGGGTACGGCTGTGCTCGTGCTGGGTACGGCTGTGCTCGTGCTGGGTACGGCTGTGCTCGTGCTGGGTACGGCTGTGCTCGTGCTGGGTACGGCTGTGCTCGTGCTGGGTACGGCTGTGCTCGTGCTGGGTACGGCTGTGCTCGTGCTGGGTACGGCTGTGCTCGTGCTGGGTACGGCTGTGCTCGTGCTGGGTACGGCTGTGCTCGTGCTGGGTACGGCTGTGCTCGTGCTGGGTACGGCTGTGCTCGTGCTGGGTACGGCTGTGCTCGTGCTGGGTACGGCTGTGCTCGTGCTGGGTACGGCTGTGCTCGTGCTGGGTACGGCTGTGCTCGTGCTGGGTACGGCTGTACTAGTGCTGGGTATAGCACTAGTACAATTTAAATAGGGAGATTGAAGAAATTGAGCGGAAATTGAAACATTCATATGAAACTGAAGAAAGGCAGTTAGAACAGAAAGCAATTCAGGAAATAAAGAAAAATCCTAAATACTTCTTCACATATGCAAAATCAAAAGCAAAAACCACTGCCAGTATTGGACCTATTCGTACAAGTGAAGGTTCATACACGGAGGATGACAAAGAAATTAGTGAAATGCTAAAAAATCAGTATGAGGACATGTTTAGCACTCCAATAAACAACATGAAAGTGGAAGATCCAGACAATTTCTTTATGCGGGATATTCAAACCCCTGTAAATATAACTGATATCAACACGAGCGCACTAAATTTTGAAAGAGAAATTGAAAACATGCCCATGCACTCGGCCCCAGGTCCAGACTCATGGAATTCAATATTTATAAAGAAATGAAAAGTGCCGGTAGCACAGGCACTCAGTATAGTGTGTAGGATGAGCTTGGACACGGGGGAGATACCAGATGCACTTAAAGTAGTAGACATAGCCCCTCTACACAAGGGAGGGAGCAAAGCATTTGAGAGAGTGATTAGGAGTCAGGTCACCAATTTCATGGAGACCAATGACCTTCACAACCCAGGCCAACATGGATTTCGAGCGGGAAGATCGTGCCTCACAGCTACTTGAGCACTACGACAAAGTCACTGAAACATTAGAGGAAAAACAGAATGCTGATGTGATATACTGTACACGGACTTCGCAAAGGCTTTCGATAAATGTGACCATGGCGTGATAGCACACAAAATGAAGTCAATGGGAATAACCGGTAAAGTAGGACGCTGGATACTCTGTTTTCTGTCAAACAGGACTCAGCGAGTAACAGTCAACCATATAAAATCTAGTCCAAGTGCAGTTAAAAGCTCTGTACCTCAGGGTACAGTCCTTGCACTGTTTCTTTTCATTGTTCTCATATCAGATATAGACAAAAATACAAGTCACAGCTTCGTATCATCCTTTGCAGATGACACAAAAATCAATATGAAAATTACCTCGGCTGAAGACATTGAAAAACTTCAAGCTGATATTAATAAAGTTTTCGACTGGGCATCAGAAAATAACATGATGTTTACCAGTGATAAATTCCAGGTACTCGGGTACAGTAAAAATGAGGACCTTAAACATAATACAGGGTATAAAACACAATCAAATGTACCCATAGTAGGAAAACGGCATGTAAAGGATTTGGGAATAATGATGTCTGACGACCTAACGTTTAGGGAGCATAACCAAGCAAATATTGCGACAGCCAGAAAAATGATAGGATGGATTACGAGAACTTTCAAATCCAGGGATCCTATCACAATGGTTGTACTCTTCAAGTCACTTGTGTTGTCCCATCTTGAGTACTGCTCAGTACTCACTTCCCCTTTCAGAGCAGGAGAGATTGCTGAAATAGAGGGAATACAGAGAACATATACAGCACGCATATTTCTGCAGAAGGGACATTCGCTACTGCCTCATCTTCCTCCACTGGAGAATCATCAGCTGCGTCGTCTTGCTGTTCCTTTTGAGGGGCTTGGAGTTCTTCGGTGGTCAGTTCTTCGTTGTGTTCTTCCACCAACTCCACATCATCACCATCCAATTCCAAGCCCATTTGTTGGCCCAGAGTAACAATTTCCTCAACAATAGGCGCATCATTTACAGGCTCAAACCCCTCAAAGTCTAGTTCTGTCACACATTCAGGCCACAATTTTCTCCAGCTAGTGATCAGGGTTCTTTGAGTCGCTTCTTGCCAGGCATTGTCAATGAGTTTTAAAGCACTACAAATGTTAAAATGGTCTTTCCAGAACTCTTTGAGGGTGAGGTTTGTGGCTTCAGTCACTTCAAAACGTTTCCGGAAAAGTGCCCTTTCATACAGTTTCTTAAAATTCGCTATGATTTTCTGGTCCATAGGCTGAATTAGAGGAGTGGTGTTAGGAGGATGGAACTTTATTGTGAGAAATTTACTGTATTTGTGCATCAATTCATCTTCCAATCCTCGAGGATGAGCAGGAGCATTGTCGAGGAGAAGCACGGCCGTGAGTGGCAAATGTTTCTCCTGCAGATATTTTTCTATGAATGGGCACAGCACTTCGTTCACCCACTCCGAAAAAATAAGCCTAGTCACCCATGCTTTTTTATTAGACTTCCACATCACACACATTTGGGTTTTCTGCACTTTATACTGTTTGAAAACCCTTGGATTTTCAGAATGTTACACTAGCAAGGGTTTAATTTTCAAATCGCCACTCGCATTTGAACACAGCACAAGCGTAAACCTATCTTTCATAGGCTTGTGTCCGGGCAAGGATTTTTCCTCCTTGGTAATGTATGTCCTCTTGGGCATTCTTTTCCAAAACAGTCCTGTTTCGTCACAATTAAACACTTGTTGCGGTAGGTATCCCTCAGCCTCTGCAAACTCTTTAAATTCTTCAATAAATCGTTCAGCGGCTGGTTTGTCTGAGCTGGCAGCCTCCCCATGCCTCGCAACACTATGGATACCACTTCTTTTTCTAAATTTCTCAAACCAGCCCCTGCTTGCCTTAAACTCTTTCATATCTGCATCACTCATTCCAGGGGTTTTCTTTACAAGGTCTTCGTGCAACACCCTGGCTTTCTCACAAATAATGGCCTCCGAAACACTATCACCCCTTAATTCCTTGTCGTGTATCCAAATTAATAACAACTTTTCCACTTCAAGTATTTGTGGTCTTTGTTTCGTCATTGTTCTTATGCCTTTTGCCACTTTAGCATAATCTCATTTTTCTTCTTAAGTATAGTGTATATTGTTGATGTGGCTTTGTTGTACTGCCTACAAAGTTCAATAACACGTGTACCATTTTCATGCTTCCGAATGATCTCTTGTTTCTCTATTGTCATCCTCACATGGGCTTTCTTGCCTTGATCCTTACCACTGGCTTTCTTGGGATCCATGGCGAGATATATAATAACAACTTTTATGGTCAAACGACCAAAAATCCAACAAAACACTGAAAATCCGGATGAAGAATTGACGTGGGATAGTCACTGGGCGCGAGGCACTGGTAAACTGAGGGGCGGAGGGGCGACGATCGCCGTACCACCACGCACTAGGTCGGCCTGTATGCGTATCAACAAACTTGTGTTCCGAGGTAACCCTCGCCTTCCGAGGCACATTTTCTGAGGAAATCCGGCTCGTATTCCGAAAAACTCGTATACAGGGACACTCATATTCCGAGGTACCACTGTACCGCTGTAGTAAAAAAATGGTAAATTCCACGATTACTCTTCCACCGGTGGACAAACACGTCACTCGAAGACAAAGCTAAGGGCACGGGGTGCCTACTGTATGAACACACAGAGTAGGTCTATACACCCTACAGTAGGCTGGTGTTTAAGCCAGATCCAGTAACATTAATCTCTCAAATATTGGATTTACATCAAATTATATATTATTGGGTTTTGGTACATCAAATTATATATTTAGTTTAGCAACATTATTACAATAATAAGAGCTATAAAAAACACTTATTTTAGAACTGATTTATTAATTTTATTATTTCGAAGCCGTAGGTCACTGAACAGTGGCGACGAAATCAAACGAAACACGCATAGTGTTGGGTGCACACGGATTAGACCCGTCCACTCGCACTGGAGTTCTTGTGCCAATAACATGAATAATTTCTCAAATAGCAGATTTCTATCATATTACAGTATACTTTTGGTTTTATTTAGTTTAGTTTAATTAGGATAATAAAGAGCTATTAAAACACCTGTTTTAGAAATGATTTACTGTATTAATCTGAAACTTTCAAAGTCATGGGTCACTGAACTATGACGACACAAACGAAAGTGAGTGAAACCTCACTGTAAAGTGAGGTCTACAGTACTTATTCCCTTATCTGTCTATCTTCACTCATCTTGTTTCATCACAGAGAATGTATATAAGAATATTTCAACACATTACCTAGCTATTCACATTTCAGCCTTTAAATTATTCTGCAAAGATACATGTGCCACAAATCGGTGAACGAAAATCATGGAAACACAGTCATTCACTTGTGTGGACCACTCTGGCTGGTGTTTAGTTCATATGGTTCACTTGTTATGTGGTACACTTGTGTGATCCAACTTATCATATGAAGGAATTATTAATTGTAACCTATGATACAATGGGAAAGTTTTCCACCAGTCTGTGTTCGTCGAAACGGGTGAGTAAATCCGGCCTGAAAAGTGTGTGACCTAGCCGGAGATTCGTTGAATCGGGGTACGTTGAATCGGGGTTGTACTGTATATCATACCATGGGTCCTAAGAAAATAGCTGTGTGGATGACGATAAGAGGATAAACAAGAGATCATTCATAGTGAATGAATGTGGTGTGTCTACAGGCAAGTATTAAAACGTAGGGAAAAACAAGTGTGTTCAGACAGATTTTTAGTAAGACAAGCAAGCAGTGAGCCATGACCAGGTCCTAGTGGTATGCCTGCAAAACATTGGAGAGAGAGAGTACCCCAGAAATGTACACTACCTGATGTTATAATGGAAGGGAACTCCCCTTCCAAACACTAACGCGTCTCCTTCCCACCCACCCTCCTCACTGTCTTCCATATGCCAAAAGGAGTCCTGAATAAAGGTAAGATATACTTGTACATACTGTAGTACAAAATATGAGTAGTATCATGTATAAAATGTATTTTTAAGTTAATATTTTTGGGTGTGTGGAATGGATTAATTCAATTTACATTATTTCTTATGGGAAAGTTCGTTTCGGTTTTCAAATTTTCGGTTGTCGAACCGTCTCTGGGAACGGATTAAATTTGAAACCGAAGGTACCACTATATTGAGCTGTGGAATAATATTTCACCCTATTTTCACTGATATTTTGTGGAATTTTTGTTTTGTTTCATAATGCAGCTGTCCAGTTACATTCTTTCATGTGAGACACAGCACTGAGCTTAAATTTCAATATGGTATAGTGAAATTCTTTCTGCTAGCAAAAACCACCTATTGGGTGGTTTTTAGCTTGCAGCCTTCTCCATTTCTGGCCAAGAATGAGTAGGCTGACTTCCGGAGGAATCCTGTGGGTATTGATACTCTAGTTGGTTTGTTCAATTGTTCAATCAAGGGGGGGGGGGGGGCTTCATCTCATGTCTGGTTGCTGCCCATGGTTGTTATTTGTACACCACTCAGTGCAGGCCCCAGGGGGATGCATTGTTTATCAGTCTGGGAAGAAGAGCTAGCACTGGAATGCACTAACTACTGGGAGTCTCATTTTCTTTTGCCTTACTGTTGTCTGTTTTGTCTCGCTCTTTTGGAGGCTATTTTCTCGGTGATCTAGTATCCCTTGCTCTCTGTGCCTGCGGACCCTGGCAGCCTATTAATGACTCGCATGAGCTTGGTAATTACTTAAGTGTAGTTACAGGATGAGAGCTACGCTCGTGGTGTCCCGTCTTCCCAGTACTCTTTATTGTACTGCATAATGCTTTGAAGTTACAGACAGTTTTGGCCTTCACCACCACCTCACTTAGCTTGTTCCAACTGTCTATCATTCTGCAAAAGAAAACTTTCTAATATTTTTGGCACCTTTGTTTCCTTAGCTTGAATCTGTACTCTTGAATGCAGGTGGGAGCGATAAATAATAATTTACACGTGGAAAATAGTAGAGGGGCTAGTCCCAAACTTGCACCCAGAAATAACACCACATGAGATCAAAGGCATGGCAAGATGTGCAGAATATCCCCCTGTTGAAAAGCAGAGGTGCAATAGGTACATACTCTGAGAGAGAACTTGATCAACATCAGAGGCCCGAGACTCAACATGCTTCCATTACACATAAGAGGCATAATTGGCAAACCACTTGGTGTTCAAGAGAGAGAACTTTATAAACACCTCCAAAGGATACCTGATCAACCAGGCTGTGATTTGTAAGTCAGGCTGTGTTTTGTAAGTCAGGCTGTGAGCAGTCGCATTCAACAGCCTGGTTGACCAGTCCAGCAACGAGGAGGCCTGATCGAGGACCGGGCCGCGGGGATATTGAGCCCCGAAAACATCGCAAGGTAACCACAAGGTAACCCAGTGAAGGTTTGCTGGATCACTAGAAGGGGCATAGCATTTGAGGAAGTTCATTTTGACCTTCTCTACGTCTGCATCTTCAGCTCCCAACCACTTGGGCTGGATGATAGAGCGACGGTCTCGCTTAATGCAGGTTGGCGTTCAATTCCCAATCATATAAGTGGTTGGGCACCTTTCCTTTCCCCCTGTCCCATCCCAAATCCTTATCCTGATTCTTGCAAGAGCTATATAATTGTAATGGCTTGGTGCTTTTCCCTGATAATTCCCTCCCTTCTCTCCATCTTCATCTGTACAGAATACATTCAGAACTCTTCCCCATAAGAACAATGGGGCCTCGACTTATGATGCTAATCCGTTCTCAGAGACGGATCATAAGTCAAAATATTGTAAGTCAAAGCGATTTTTCCCATAAGAAATAAAGGGAGTTAAATTAATCTGTGCCCCACCCTCCAAAATTTTAACATACAAATACATTTTATACTGAATACAATTTTTTTTCTAACTACAATACAGTATGTAAGTTTATCTTACCTTTATGGAGGGCTCTTGATGGCGTATGGAAGATGGTGATGAGGGGGGAGGAGGAGAGTTGTTACTGTTTGGAAGGGGAGTCCCCTTCCATTATCACATCAGGCAGTGATGTTTTCTCTGGGGTACTCTCTCTCCTACGTTTTGCCTAAATACCACTAGAACCTGGTTGTGGTTCAGTGCTTGTTTGTCTTGCTACAAATTTGTCAAGAGACATTTGTTTTTCCCTTCGTTTTAACATTTGTCTGTAATGATGCATCACTTTAGCACCCATAATGTCCTTTTTCTTAGCCAGTATGCTGGATATCGTTGACCGAGATTTGTTGTACTGCCTAGCCAGTCCAACAACCCCGCACACCATCTTCATATTTACGAATGGTCTCTTGTTTCTGCTCTATGGTCATTCTTACATGGGATCTCATATGTTGAGCCTTACCACTGACTTTCCTGGGACTCATGGTGTGATATATAATAATTACTTCAGTGCTCAAAATGCAAAAAATCACCACAAACGCGGAATTTCTTATAGGCGCGATCGTCACTAAGCGGGCAGCTGTAGTAAACTGAGGCAGGTAGGACCGCGTGACCGGGAACCACGCGCTCAGTCGACCCGAACGTGTACTAACAAATATCGGAAGTCGACGACACCATCGGATGTTGAGTCGCATTTTTCGATGAAATTTACATCGTAACTCGAAATTATCGTAAGTCGAGGTGCCACTGTATGCTGTTGATTTCTCCCCATCGTATGGCAAAAAAAAAAAAAAAAAAAAACCACACCGACATCATTTGGCTTTACTGCATCTCTCTCCAGCTCTTTTCAGTTTAATGCTCTTCCTATTTTTATTTTTATTTTTGTTTTTTTTCTCTTGACTACTATCATCTTTATCAGAGATTTTCATAATTACTACTGTCATTTGCAATTAGTATGAGATCATTTAGTTCAGATTCAGAGTAGCATTCATTTGTTCGTTTTAACCCAAAACAGGATACAGTAAGTATTTTCATGTGGGGTCAAAAAAACACAGGTCTACAAGGCTTTCCCCTAAACATTTCTTTTCTTTCTCATACTTAATTGCAAGAAACATATTCGCACTTTTCAGCATCAGTAATAATATTCTTCAGTGAAAACTTATTCGGTGGCAAGTAAATACAAAAGGGACAAAAACTTTTCTCGCATGGCATTTTTCATTGGAAGGTCCTATCTCGGAAATGAACAGATATAAGGCCATTATTTTAATAACACGTTTGAAGGCTAAAGTGGGCTATAAGTAGTACTTATGTACTACTAAGTATAAGTAGTACTTATGTACTACTTACTACATGTTTATCAAAAATATCCATATAATATAAAATGCTCATTAAGGCCTGCTTGTTTTCACCCCAACATGCTGTTTTTTTCCCCCACCCAACTTGACTATATCACATCAAGCAGGTATACCTATTGTGTTGTGAAGTAAATCTCATTATAATCAATGGTATAGTTAATAATTTAGAGCTGACAATGTAGACTTCATATGTAGGTTGGCCTCCGTTGCCACTCATACTCGTCTATAAACTAAGTGCTGCTGTATGTTACTTGCAAGGGTGATGTTACAAGCAACGAATTTGTATCGAGTTGTCAACGTCAACGAGTTGCTCCTGGACGTAGGTTCGAATCCTCGTCACGGCCCTTGTGGATTTGTTCATTTAACGAGTCTGTCATGATTCTTGGTGATGACATGCTTATTATTATTATTATTATTAACATCTTTATTGACAAAATTAATTACAATTTTGCCTAATCTGAGGATTTCAATTTAATCTTATTAAAGTGAGTAAAGCTGGTATTCACCGTGACACAGGACAGGGTCATTCACAAGACAATAGGTCTAAACTGTAGGCTGAAGCACATATATATATCATCTTGAGGTTATCTTGAGATGATTTCGGGGTTTTAGTGTCCCCGCGGCCCGGTCCTCGACCAGGCCTCCACCCCCAGGAAGCAGCCCGTGACAGATGACTAACACCCAGGTACCTATTTTACTGCTAGGTAACGGGCATAGGGTGAAAGAAACTCTGCCCATTGTTTCTCGCCGGCGCCCGGGATTGAACCCGGGACCACAGGATCACAAATCTAGCGTGCTGTCCGCTCAGCCGACCGGCTCCATAGTTACATGGTTACAGTCACATGCTGACTGTGTATTGGTGAGCACTATCTAACAATTAATGAGAGACCAAGCATTGGGTCTGCATGTTATCCGGGCTTGTAATTCAACTGCTTGGTCATGGGTAGAAATAACTGCCTGTTAAAAGTACAGTATGGTGGTCTAAAGTCTAGGACCAGTGTTCATAAAGCCACTCAAGTGTCCATTTACTAAACCTGTACATCTCTCCTCAATCTTAGTTTATATTTCTTAAACAGTTTTCAAGCTTCAGAATGCTGCAAGGCTCTTGACCTAAATTTATTATTATTATAAACAGCCTCGTAGCACTTGAGGGCTTATGAACTGTTCAGTAAAGGCAAACTAAGTACCCATTATTACCCCCTGCTTGATACCTGCTTGATGGGGTTCTGGGAGTAGTTCTACTCCCCAAGCCCGACCTGAGGCCAGGCTTGACTTGTGAGAGTTTGGTCCACCAGGCTGTTGCTTGGAGCGGCCCGCAGGCCCACATGTTCACCACAGCCCAGTTGGTCCGGCACTCCTTGAAGAAAATTAACTTTGAGGAAAGCTTTAGAGGTGTCATAGTGGACACTTAAGTGCTTGATGCTTTGAGCGGGCTGCTCCAAGCAACAGCCTGGTGGACCAAACTCTCACAAGTCGAGCCTGGCCTCGGGCCGGGCTTGGGGAGTAGAACTACTCCCAGAACCCCATCAACCAGGTATCAAGCAGGTATGACTCCTAACCCTGGTTGATACCTGCTTGATGGGGTTCTGGGAGTTCTTCTACTCCCCAAGCCCGGCCTGAGGCCAGGCTTGACTTGTGAGAGTTTGGTCCACCAGACTGTTGCTTGGAGCGGCCCGCAGGCCCACATACCCACCACAGCCCGGTTGGTCCGGAACTACTTTTAGAAAACAGTCTAGTTTTCTCTTGAAGATGTCCACGGCTGTTCCGGCAATATTTCTTATAGTCGCTGGGAGGATGTTGAACAGCCGCGGACCTCTGATGTTTATACAGTGTTCTCTGATTGTGCCTATGGCACCTCTGGGGAATTAACTTAGATGAATTAACATCCACTTGTAAACCTCTATCATGTCACCCCTAACTCTTCGCCTTTCCAGTGAATGCAATTTACCTGGTTACCTGGTTACCTGGTTGATGGGGTTCTGGGAGTTCTTCTACTCCCCAAGCCCGGCCCGAGGCCAGGCTCGACTTGTGAGAGTTTGGTCCACCAGGCTGTTGCTTGGAGTGGCCCGCAGGCCCACATACCCACCACAGCCCGGTTGGTCCGGCACTCCTTGGAGGAATAAATCTAGTTCCCCTTGAAAATGTCCACGGTTGTTCCGGCAATATTTCTTATGCTTGCTGGGAGGACGTTGAACAACCGCGGACCTCTGATGTTTATACAGTGTTCTCTGATTGTGCCTATGGCACCTCTGCTCTTCATTGGTTCTACAGTGGTACCTCGGAATGCGATTGTCCCTGTATGCGAGGTTTTCGGAAGGCGAGGTGTATTTACTCCAAAAATTTGTCTCAGAAGGCGAGGGTTACTTCGGGAGGCGAGTTTGGACGCGAGTTTGTTGATACGCGTACAGCCGACCTAGCGCGTTCGTCGCCCCTCCGCCCCGCCGCCCCTCAGTTTATTATTGTCTGGCGCTCAGTGACTACCCCCACATCAATTCTTCTCGCGGATTTTCAGTGTTTTGTTGGATTTTTGGTGATTTGTCTATACAATTTGTTATTATATATCTCACCATGGGTCCCAAGAAAGCCAGTGGTAAGGATAAAGGCCAGAAAGCTCCTGTGAGGATGACAATAGAGGAGAAACAAGAGATCATTCGGAAGCATGAGAACGGTACACGTGTTGTTGAACTTTGTAGGCAGTACAACAAAGCCACATCAACAATATGCACTATACTTAGGAAGAAAAATAAGATTATGGGTGCTAAAGTGGCAAAAGGAGTAAGAACATTAACGGCACAAAGACCACAAATACTTGAAGAAGTGGAAAAGTTGTTATTAATTTGGATACACGACAAGGAGTTGAGGGGTGATAGTGTTTCGGAGGCCATTATTTGTGAGAAAGCCAGGGTGTTGCACGAAGACCTTCTAAAGAATACCCCTGCAACGAGTGATGCAGATAAGAAAGAGTTTAAGGCAAGCAGGGGCTGGTTTGAAAAATTTAGAAAGAGAAGTGGTATCCATAGTGTTACAAGGCATGGGGTTATATGATGTGATTATGGAAGGGGACTCCCCTTCCAAACAGTAACTCCTCTCCTCCTCCCCCCTCCTCACCATCTTCCATACGCCTACAGCACTCGACAGCAAGGTAAGTAATAACTGGAACACAGTTTTGTAGGTTTATTTAGATGAATTAGGTAAATTAGGTATAAAAATTTAGTTTGATGTGGGGTTTTTGGGGTAGTCAGGAACGGATTAATTCATTTCCCTTTATTTCTTATGGGGAAATTAACTTCGGAATGCGAGTTTTCGGAAGGCGAGGCGTCTCCAGGAACGGATTAAACTCTTATTCTGAGGTATGCCTGTATTCTACATTTTCTTCCATGTCGTTCACTCCAGTACGTTGTTATTTTACTGTGTAGATTTGGTACTTGGCCCTCCAGTATCTTCCAGGTGTATATTATTTGATATCTCTCTCGTCTTCTTTCTAGTGAGTACATTTGGAGGGCTTTGAGACGATCCCAATAATTTAGGTGCTTTATTGCGTCTATGCGTGCCGTATATGTTCTCTGTATTCCCTCTATTTCAGCAATCTCTCCTGCTTTGAAGGGGGAAGTGAGTACTGAGCAGTACTCAAGACGGGACAACACAATTTAAGCTTTGTTAATCTTTCTTCATATGAAAGATTTCTAATTTGGGGAATTAACTTAGTCATCCTACGCTGGACATGTTCAAGTGAATTTATATCCATTCTATAGTATGACGACCAAAACTGAACTGCATAATCTAAATGGAGCCTAACCAGAGCAAGATATAGCTGAAGAACCACACCAGGTGTCTTGTTACTAACGCTTCGATTAATGAATCGCAGTGTCCTATTTGCCTTATTACGAACATTCATGCATTGATCCTTTTGTTTTAAATTCTTACTTATCATAACTCCCAGATCCCTTTCGCAATTCGACTTCGCAATCTCAACACCATCTAGCTCGTATCTTGTAACTCTATCATCATTACCTAACCTCAGAACTTTACATTTATCAGCATTAAACTGCATCTGCCAATCCTTTGACCATTTCAAAACCCTATTTAGATCAACTTGAAGTGATAGCGAGTCCTCCTCCGAATTAATTTCCCTACCGATTTTCGTATCATCGGCAAATTTTCAAATGTTGCTACTCAAACCTGAATCTAAATCATTGATATATATAATAAACAACAGAGGTCCCAGGACAGAGCCTTGAGGCACTCCACTTACAACATTTTCCCACTCTGACTTGACTCCATTTATACTAACTCTCTGTTTCCTTTGGTATAGCCATGCCCTAATTCAACTTAATATAGCACCCCCAATACCATGAGCCTCTATCTTTTTAATCAGTCTTTCATGTGGCACTGTATCAAAAGCTTTGCTAAAGTCAAGGTACAGAACATTACAATCGTTACCACTATCAACTGCCTCAACTATGCTAGAATAAGAAGATAACAAATTTGTTAAACATGAACGGCCATTTATAAAACGATGTTGCGACTCGATTATTAATTTATATTTTTTCAAGATGAAGACGAATTTTATTTGCAATTATAGATTCGAGTAACTTTCTCACAATAGACGTTAGGCTAATTGGTCGATAGTTTGACGCGAGTGATCTATCTCCTTTCTTAAAAACTGGTATCACATTAGCAACTTTCCTTAACTCTGGCACTCTGCCTGACTCTATTGATTTATTAAATATGCTAGACAGTGGGTCGCAAAGCTCCTCTTTGCATTCTTTAAGCACCCTGGCAAACACTTCATCCGGCCCTGGGGATTTGTTTGGTTTGAGTTTTACTATTTGTTTAAGAACATCCTCCCTGGTAACTGCTAAACTAGTCAGCCTGTCCTCGTCCCCACCCACATAGACATGTTCGGCTGAAGGCATATTGTTAAGTTCCTCTTTAGTAAATACAGATATAAAATATTAAAAATCTACTCATCTCTTCATCACTATCTGTCATTTGACCTGTCTCAGATTTTAATGGACCTATCCTTTCCCTAATCTTTGTCCGGTATAATTGGAAAAACCCTTTAGGATTTGTTTTTGCTTGCTCTGCTATGCGAACTTCATGGTTTCTTTTTGCTTTCCTTATCTCTATTTTTAGTATTTCTAACCAGTTGTACGAATTCCTGTTCTAAACAGACTTCCCCATTCTTAATCCTTTTGTACCACGCTCTCTTTTTACCTATAAGGTTCTTCAGATCCTTTGTTATCCACTTAGGATCATTAGTATTCGATCTATTCAATTTATATGGTATACTACGTTCCTGGGCTTTGGTTAGAATATTTTTAAATAGGTTATATTTTGAGTCCACATCGAAAACCCCAAAACCCCTTTTCCGTCACCTGTCGCTGGGTTCACGTCTAGATCCAATACCGGCCCACACCCCATACCCAAGACTTTCCAATCTATTTGACCCAAAAAATTTCTTAGGCTATTGAAATTAGCTTTTCGAAAATCAGGCACTTTAACAGAATTTTCCCCTACAGATCTATTCCATTGAATGCTAAATCTGATTTCTTAATGATCACTGTTCCCTAGCTCACTCCCTATTTCCATATCCTTAATTTGTGTTTCCCTGTTAGTTAACACTAAATCTAAAATATTATTTCCCCGCGTTGGTTCCTTAATGTGTTGCGTAAGAAAGCAATCGTCAATTAATTCTAGAAAATCTTCTGCTTCATTATTCCCTGTTTTGTTCAACCAGTTTATTCCACTAAAATTAAAGTCACCCATTACATAAATATCTAAAGTTGATCTAAATGGGTTTTGAAAATGTCAAAAGATTGGCATATGCAGTTTAAGGCTGATAAATGTAAAGTTCTGAGGCAAGGTAATGATGATAGTTACAAGATACGTGCTAGATGGTGTTGAGATTGCGAAGTCGGATTGTGAAAGGGATCTGGGAGTTATAATTAGTAAGAATTTAAAACCAAAGGATCAATGCATGAATGTTCGTAATAAGGCAAAGAAACTCTCACAAGTCAAGTCAAGCCTGGCCTCGGGCCGAGCTTGGGGAGTAGAAGAACTCCCAGAACCCCATCAACCAGGTATCACTCAGAACACTGGGATTTATTAATAGAATCGTTAGTAACAAGACACCTGGTGTTCTTCAGCTATATCTTGCTCTGGTTAGGCCCATTTAGATTATGCAGTTCAGTTTTGATCGCCGTACTATAGAATGGATATAAATTCACTTGAACGTGTCCAGCATAGGATGACAAAATTATTTCCCCAAATTAGAAATCTTTCATATGAAGAAAGATTAACAAAGGTTAAATTGCATTCACTGGAAAGGCGAAGAGTTAGGGGTGACATGATAGAGGTTTACAAGTGGGTGAATGGACATAACAAAGGGGATATTAATAGGGTATTAAAAGGGTAAAGTATGTTGACCAGACCACACACTAGGAGGTGAAGGGACCGAAACGTCGTCGTCCCTTCACCTTCTAGTGTGGTCTGATCAACGTCCCTTGATTATTTCAAGCGTGGGTTGGACATGTTTATGGGTGGGATTGGGTGGTTATAAATAGCTGCCTCGTATGGGCCAATAGGCCTTCTGTAGTTACCTTTGTTCTTATGTTCAGGTATCCTTTGGAGGTGTTTATCAAGTTCTCTCTTGAACACTGTGAGGGGTCGGCCAGTTATGTCCCTTATGTGTAGTGGAAGTGTGTTGAACAGTCTCGGGCCTCTGATGTTGATAGTTCTCTCTTGAACACTGTGAGGGGTCGGCCAGTTATGTCCCTTATGTGTAGTGGAAGTGTGTTGAACAGTCTCGGGCCTCTGATGTTGATAGTTCTCTCTTGAACACTGTGAGGGGTCGGCCAGTTATGTCCCTTATGTGTAGTGGAAGTGTGTTGAACAGTCTCGGGCCTCTGATGTTGATAGTTCTCTCTTGAACACTGTGAGGGGTCGGCCAGTTATGTCCCTTATGTGTAGTGGAAGTGTGTTGAACAGTCTCGGGCCTCTGATGTTGATAGTTCTCTCTTGAACACTGTGAGGGGTCGGCCAGTTATGTCCCTTATGTGTAGTGGAAGTGTGTTGAACAGTCTCGGGCCTCTGATGTTGATAGTTCTCTCTTGAACACTGTGAGGGGTCGGCCAGTTATGCCCCTTATGTGTAGTGGAAGTGTGTTGAACAGTCTCGGGCCTCTGATGTTGATAGTTCTCTCTTGAACACTGTGAGGGGTCGGCCAGTTATGCCCCTTATGTGTAGTGGAAGTGTGTTGAACAGTCTCGGGCCTCTGATGTTGATAGTTCTCTCTTGAACACTGTGAGGGGTCGGCCAGTTATGTCCCTTATGTGTAGTGGAAGTGTGTTGAACAGTCTCGGGCCTCTGATGTTGATAGTTCTCTCTTGAACACTGTGAGGGGTCGGCCAGTTATGTCCCTTATGTGTAGTGGAAGTGTGTTGAACAGTCTCGGGCCTCTGATGTTGATAGTTCTCTCTTGAACACTGTGAGGGGTCGGCCAGTTATGCCCCTTATGTGTAGTGGAAGCGTGTTGAACAGTCTCGGGCCTCTGATGTTGATAGTTCTCTCTTGAACACTGTGAGGGGTCGGCCAGTTATGTCCCTTATGTGTAGTGGAAGTGTGTTGAACAGTCTCGGGCCTCTGATGTTGATAGTTCTCTCTTGAACACTGTGAGGGGTCGGCCAGTTATGCCCCTTATGTGTAGTGGAAGCGTGTTGAACAGTCTCGGGCCTCTGATGTTGATAGTTCTCTCTTGAACACTGTGAGGGGTCGGCCAGTTATGTCCCTTATGTGTAGTGGAAGCGTGTTGAACAGTCTCGGGCCTCTGATGTTGATAGTTCTCTCTTGAACACTGTGAGGGGTCGGCCAGTTATGTCCCTTATGTGTAGTGGAAGTGTGTTGAACAGTCTCGGGCCTCTGATGTTGATAGTTCTCTCTTGAACACTGTGAGGGGTCGACCAGTTATGTCCCTTATGTGTAGTGGAAGTGTGTTGAACAGTCTCGGGCCTCTGATGTTGATAGTTCTCTCTTGAACACTGTGAGGGGTCGGCCAGTTATGTCCCTTATGTGTAGTGGAAGCGTGTTGAACAGTCTCGGGCCTCTGATGTTGATAGTTCTCTCTTGAACACTGTGAGGGGTCGGCCAGTTATGTCCCTTATGTGTAGTGGAAGTGTGTTGAACAGTCTCGGGCCTCTGATGTTGATAGTTCTCTCTTGAACACTGTGAGGGGGTCGGCCAGTTATGTCCCTTATGTGTAGTGGAAGTGTGTTGAACAGTCTCGGGCCTCTGATGTTGATAGTTCTCTCTTGAACACTGTGAGGGGTCGGCCAGTTATGTCCCTTATGTGTAGTGGAAGTGTGTTGAACAGTCTCGGGCCTCTGATGTTGATAGTTCTCTCTTGAACACTGTGAGGGGTCGGCCAGTTATGTCCCTTATGTGTAGTGGAAGTGTGTTGAACAGTCTCGGGCCTCTGATGTTGATAGTTCTCTCTTGAACACTGTGAGGGGTCGGCCAGTTATGCCCCTTATGTGTAGTGGAAGTGTGTTGAACAGTCTCGGGCCTCTGATGTTGATAGTTCTCTCTTGAACACTGTGAGGGGTCGGCCAGTTATGTCCCTTATGTGTAGTGGAAGTGTGTTGAACAGTCTCGGGCCTCTGATGTTGATAGTTCTCTCTTGAACACTGTGAGGGGTCGGCCAGTTATGCCCCTTATGTGTAGTGGAAGTGTGTTGAACAGTCTCGGGCCTCTGATGTTGATAGTTCTCTCTTGAACACTGTGAGGGGTCGGCCAGTTATGTCCCTTATGTGTAGTGGAAGTGTGTTGAACAGTCTCGGGCCTCTGATGTTGATAGTTCTCTCTTGAACACTGTGAGGGGTCGGCCAGTTATGTCCCTTATGTGTAGTGGAAGTGTGTTGAACAGTCTCGGGCCTCTGATGTTGATAGTTCTCTCTTGAACACTGTGAGGGGTCGGCCAGTTATGCCCCTTATGTGTAGTGGAAGCGTGTTGAACAGTCTCGGGCCTCTGATGTTGATAGTTCTCTCTTGAACACTGTGAGGGGTCGGCCAGTTATGTGTAGTGGAAGCGTGTTGAACAGTCTCGGGCCTCTGATGTTGATAGTTCTCGCAGAGTAGGTTAATGTAGGTTGTATATATACTGTTCCAATTTTGGCTTGCTATTTGTTGTGTTCTAATAGTACAAAGAAAATTTGTTTAGTACTACAGTAAAATATTGTACGTTCTACTAATTGTTGCAACTTTAGGGGTTTTGTTGACTTGTACTGTGCCCTAGGTGCATGACGTCACTGTGACGTCATGGGCTGTCTACTGGAGTCCCTACACATTATGTAACTTGTGACTAGGGTATATAATGTTATAGTTAATAATAGGACGCTCTGATGACAAATCTACTTATTATTTTAAGCACGGTAATATAAGTAATTCAAGACAAATTAATATGGTTAAGTTTGCCCATAATAAATTATACTGTAACTGGGGTACGTTTTCTGTCGCTGGTAAGAAAGAAAATGAACATACGACCGTCTTTCTTTACGGGGGACTCACTCAATTTCATTTTATTTCCTGCATATTGGTGTATATTGCGAAACGAACTTCTATGGGATATTAATATTAATTCACTGATTGGTAATGATAATGCCAAACAGTATGCTCAACATATTTCTTGTAGGTATTATTGCAAACGATTGGGTTAGGATAGGCTGGAAAAGTTGGGTGAGAATATTGTAACGTGCGATTATGTTACGTTGTTGAGTAGATTAGATACAGTGTTCAGTGGGGTTTCATATATATTCGTCTTGGATACAGCAGTGTCGTAGACGTTGAGGCAGAGCTTGGAGCAGAGCTGAGTGTGGCCGGAGTCGTGGAGCTCTATGTGGGAGAGCGTTGTGGCTGGATGTGGTCCTAGTCTGTTACCTGTTCTGTTTGGAAGCTGTAGCGTCTTGGAGACGACTAGAACTGCCTACGCCGAGTGCTACATTCTTGACTGTGGAAACTGTACTCCTGGCTATTCTCGATTGATTGATTGATGAAGATTAAGCCACCCAAGAGGTGGCACGGGCATGAATAGCCCGTAACGGCTATTCTCATATCACTTGCTTATATATGGTGACTACACATCAGCTCCCTCAAACAGGATGAAAAGAGTATACCTGTAATGGGGGAAAGGATTGTAGCTTGTGTAATTAGTGGTAATTATGCCATTAAGATAATGAGAGATTGTAATGAGTATAATGTTTACTCCCTACAGTATTTACCTCTGAGGGCAGGAAGATTGTACTTATTGTGGGGCCTCTTGACCTTTCTCAGGAGGCAAAAAGAAAGCTGTGAATAGTAGTTGCCTAATATCTCCTAAGGTTACCTGATCAACCAGGTTGTAATTCATGTGTCCGTCTGCAGCTCTTATCATATCTACACTTGAAACTGTGTATGGAGTCAGCCTCCACCACATCACTTGCCTAATGTATTCCATTTGTCTACTACTGACACTAAAAAAAAAAAAAATCAACCCGTTCTCGCACTTTCATATAGTCAATATTGACTTATTAAATACGTGCATATGTGACATACTAAACATACTAGTTTACCTTGAAAAGCTTCATAGAAAACACCGACCTTACCTAACCTTCTTAGTATGTTAAGATAAGCATCTTATTGCTTCGTAATTATAATTATTAATTAACCTATTATTGGTATAGGTTGAGTAATAATTGTAATTATGAAGCAATAAGATGCTTATCTTAACACACTAAGAAGGTTAGGTAAGGTCGGTGTTTAATATGAAGCTTTTCAAGGTAAACTAGTATGTTTAGTATGTCACATATGCACGTAATAAATAAGTTAATATTGACTGTAAGAAAGTGCGAGAACGGGTTGAAAAAATTCTATGGCTCATTTGGGTACTCACTTTCCACCTGTGTCCCCTAGTGCGTGAGTCCCATGAGTTAAATAGTCTGTTTTTACCCTATCAATTCCTTTGAGAATCTTGTATGTGGTAATCATGTCCCCTCTACCTCTTTTTGTCTTTCAGCTATGTAAGGTTTAATTCCCGTAGTCTCTCCTCGTAGTTCATACCCCTCAGTTCGGGTACTAGTCTGGTGGCAAACCTTTGAAACTTTTCCAGTTTGTCTTATGCCTGACAAGATTTGGACTCTATGCTGGAGCCGCATACTCCAGGATTGGTCTGACTTATGTGGTATACAAAGTTCTGAAAGACTCCCTACGCAAGTTTCTAAAGGCCGTTCTTATGTTGGGCAACCAGGCATATGCCGCTGATGTTATCCTCTTAATATGGACTTCAGGGGGACAGATCTGGTGTGATATCAACCCCCAGGTCTTTTTCTCTCTGTGACTCTTGAAGTATTTCATCTCCCAAATGATACTTTGTATCGGGTCTCCTGCTCCCTACACCTATCTTCATTATATTACATTTGCTTGGGTTAAACTCTAACAACAATTTGGTGGACCATTCCTTCAGTTTGTCCAGGTCTTTTGAAGCCTCAAGCTGTCCTCCTCTGTCTTAATCCTTCTCATAATTTTGGCGTCGTCAGCAAACATTGAGAGGAATGAGTCTATACCCTCTGGGAGATCATTTACGTTTGTCAGAAACAGGATAGGTTAGAGTACAGAGCCCTGTGGGACTCCACTGGGGACTTCACGCCAATCTGAGGTCTCACCCCTCACTGTAACTCTCTGCTTCCTATTGTTTAGTTACTCCCTTATCCACTGGAGCGCCCTACCAGTTACTCCTGCCTGTTTCTCCAGCTGATGTACCAGCCTCTTATGGGGTACTGTGTCAAAGGCTTTCCGACAGTCCAAGATAATGCAGTTTGCCCTTCTATTTCTTGCTTAATCTTTGTCACCTGATCATAGAAATCTTTTAAGCCAGTGAGGCAAGATTTACCCTCCCTGAACTCATGTTGGTGGTTTGTCACGAAGTCCCTTCTCTCCAGATGTGTTACTAGGGTTTTTCTCATAATCTTCTCCATCACATTACATGGTAAACAAGTTAAGGACACTGGCCTGTAGTTCAGTGCCTCTTGTCTGTCACCCTTTTTGTATATTGGGACCACATTAGCCATCTTCTATTTTTTCTGGTAGGTCTCCCGTCTCAAGTGACCTACTACACACCATGGAGAGTGGCAAGCAAAGTGCTGCTGCACACTCTTTCAATACCCATGAAAGTGTAGATTATGTGTCGAGGTCTCTACACATGCAGGACACGGTACCACCTGTGTACCACATGTGTACCACAGCTGACACTCGGCGGGGGGGGGGGGACTGTCCTGATAACACTGAGGAGACCACAGCTGGCACTCGGGGGGGGGGGACTGTCCTGATAACACTGAGGAGACCACAGCTGGCACTCGGGGGGGAGGCCTGTCCTGATAACACTGAGGAGACCACAGCTGGCACTCGGGGGGGGGGAGCTCCAACAATTATATCTAATTGATGGCACTTGAGATGATAGCATTCCTGAAGGGTTGGCACAGGGCCACGTGATCACTCTCTCCTCTCTTGCTTCCTCTCCCCCTCCCTCTCACACCTATTTCTCATGTTCTCGTCTTTCATATTTCCAGCATCTCCACACGTTAGGGAAGATGTCTTATGTGTTAGTCATGCTAGGAATGAATGACCTGTGATGGTGCCATAGGCACAACCAGAGAACACTGTATAAACATCAGAGGTCCGCGGGTGTTCAACGTCCTCCCAGCGAGCATCAGAAATATTGCCGGAACAACCGTGGACATCTTCAAGAGGAAACTGGACTCTTTTCTTCCAGGAGTGCCGGACGAACCGGGCTGTGGTGGGCCTGCGGGCCGCTCCAAGCAACAGCCTGGTGGACCAAACTCTCACAAGTCCCCTCGGGCCGAGCTTGGGGAGTAGAACTACTCCCAGAACCCCATGAACCAGGTATCAGGAAACAATGCGTACAAATTGGGTTAGTTGAGATGGAGGACCTGGGTAAATTCTGGCTGGGAGAGGTAGGTTGTACTCGCCTAGTTGTGCTTGCGGGGGTTGAGCTCTGGCTCTTTGGTCCCGTCTCTCAACTGTTAATCAACTGGTGTACAGATTCCTGAGCCTATTGGGCTCTATCATATCTACATTTGAAACTGTGTATGGAATCAGCCTCCACCACAACACTCCTTAATGCATTCCGTTCGTTAACTACTCTGACACTGAAAAAATTCTTTCTAACGTCTCTGTGGCTTGTGGGAGAGACGAGGTAACATGGGTCACCATGGGAATGTTCCCAGTGCAGGGGAGACGTACATGGGTGAGGCTGTGTGTGTGTGTGTGTGTGTGTGTGTGTGTGTGTGTGTGTATATATATATATATATATATATATATATATATATATATATATATATATATATATATATATATATATATATATATATATAAATAAAGGAATATGAATATGGATATACAAGGCATGGATAAGGAACTACCTAACCGGAAGGAGCCAAAGAGTTACGGTAAGGGGTGAGAAGTTGGAGAAGTCGGACTGGCGAACAGTAACAAGTGGAGTACCTCAAGGATCGGTGCTGGGACCAATTCTATTTCTAATATATATTAACGACATGTTTACAGGAGTAGAGTTCTACATGTCAATGTTCGCAGATGACGCAAAGTTGATGAGAAGAGTTGTGACAGATGAGGATTGCAGGATCCTCCAAGAGAACCTGAACAGGTTGCAGAAATGGTCAGAGAAATGGCTACTGGAGTTCAACTCGAGCAAATGTAAATGGGACTAGGTGATAGGAGATGAAAAGGACAGTACACAATGAAAGGGAACAGCCTACCTGTGACGACGCGCGAAAGAGACTTGGGCGTGGACGTAACACCTAATCTATCTCCTGAGGCACATATAAATAGGATAACGACAGCAGCGTACTCTACACTGGCAAAAGTTAGAACATCATTCAGAAACCTAAGTAAGAAGCCATTTAGGGTGCTTTACACTGCCTATGTGAGGCCAGTCTTTGAATATGCCGCCTCATCATGGAGTCCCCATCTGAAGAAGCATATAAGGAAACTGGAAAAGGTCAGAGGTATGCAACGAGACTCGTCAAAGAGTTACGAGGGATGGGGTATGAGGAGCGCCTGAAGGAACTGTGCCTTATGACAGTAGAAAAAAAGAAGGGAGAGGGGGGACATGATAGGAACGTATAAAATACTCAGGAGGATTGACAGAGTGGACATTGCTGTAAACAACCGATGCTCGAAAGGCAGGATCCAAGAGTCAATGCTCGATCCTGCAGACCCAAATAGGTGAGTATGTGTACACACACACACACACACACACACACACACACACACACACACACACACACACACACACACACACACACACATGCAAGCTGATGGAGAAGATTGTGCGAAGAAAGCTAGTGGAGCACCTGGAGCGAAAGAACTTTGTAACGCAGCATCAACATGGATTCAGGGATGGCAGGTCCTGCCTCACAGGGTTACTTGAATTCTACGACCAGGCAACAAAAATAAGGCAAGAAAGAGAAGGGTGGGCAGACTGCATATTTTTGGATTGTCAGAAAGCATTTGATACAGTGCCACACAAGAGGCTAGTGAAAAAGTTGGAGATGCAGGCTGGAGTGAAAGGGAAGGTACTCCGGTGGATACAGGAGTACCTAAGCAACAGGAGACAACGAGTCTGTGTGAGGGGTGAGGTCTCAGATTGGCGAGACGTTACAAGTGGAGTCCCGCAGGGGTCAGTCCTTGAACCTATACTGTTTCTGATATATGTAAATGATCTCCCAGAGGGTATAGATTCGTTCCTCTCATTGTTTTCTGATGCAAAAATTATGAGGAGGATTGAAACTGAGGACGATAGTAGGAGGCTACAAGATGACCTAGACAGACTGAGTAAATGGTCCAACAAATGGCTGTTGAAGTTCAACCCGAGTAAATGCAAAGTAATGAAACTAGGCAGTGGAAACAGGAGACCAGACACAGGATACAGAATAGGAGATGAAGTACTTAATGAAACGGACAGAGAGAAAGATCTAGGAGTTGATATCACACCAAACCTGTCTCCTGAAGCCCACATAAAGAGAATAACGTCTGCGGCATATGCGAGGCTGGCTAACATCAGAACAGCGTTCAGGAACCTATGTAAGGAATCGTTCAGAATCTTGTACACCACATATGTAAGACCAATCCTGGAGTATGCGGCCCCAGCATGGAGCCCGTACCTTGTCAAGCACAAGACGAAGCTGGAAAAAGGCTTCTAGTCCCAGAACTGAGGCATGAGTTACGAGGAAAGGCTGCGGGAAATGCACCTTACGACACTGGAAGACAGAAGAGTAAGGGGAGACATGATCACAACCTACAAAATCCTCAGAGGAAGCGACCGGGTAAACAAGGATAAACTATTCAACACTGGTGGGATGCGAACAAGGGGACACAGGTGGAAACTGAGTACCCACATGAGCCACAGAGACGTTAGAAGGAACTTTTTCAGTGTGGGAGTAGTTAACAGGTGGAATGCATTAGGCAGTGGAGGCCGACTCCATACACAGTTTATAATGTAGATATGATAGAGCCCAGTAGGCCCAGGAATCTGTACACCAGTTGATTGACAGTTGAGAGGCAGGACCAAAGAGCCAAAGCTCAACCCCCACAAGCACAAATAGGCGAGTACAAATAGGTGAGCACACCCACACCAGGTGGCGTCTCGTAGCGGCCTGCTGCTGGGGGTATGGCAGTAATATACACGGACCTGAGATGTATACCCGAGAGTATACTGAGGTGAGGTGTGTATACCCTAGCGGTACACTGGCATGCACGGGGAGTACCAAAGGCAGTACTCAATAAGCGTACATAGCGCAGTGGCCGTGATGTGTGTACACGAGTGTAGGGTATGTGGTGCTATGTGGCTACAGTGGCCGTGATGTGTGTACACGAGTGTAGGGTATGTGGTGATATGTGGCTACAGTGGCCGTGATATGTGTACACGAGTGTAGGGTATGTGGTGATATGTGGCTACAGTGGCCGTGATGTGTGTACACGAGTGTAGGGTATGTGGTGATATGTGGCTACAGTGGCCGTGATGTGTGTACACGAGTGTAGGGTATGTGGTGATATGTGGCTACAGTGGCCGTGATGTGTGTACACGAGTGTAGGGTATGTGGTGATATGTGGCTACAGTGGCCGTGATGTGTGTACACGAGTGTAGGGTATGTGGTGATATGTGGCTACAGTGGCCGTGATGTGTGTACACGAGTGTAGGGTATGTGGTGCTATGTGGCTACAGTGGCCGTGATGTGTGTACACGAGTGTAGGGTATGTGGTGATATGTGGCTACAGTGGCCGTGATGTGTGTACACGAGTGTAGGGTATGTGGTGATATGTGGCTACAGTGGCCGTGATGTGTGTACACGAGTGTAGGGTATGTGGTGATATGTGGCTACAGTGGCCGTGATGTGTGTACACGAGTGTAGGGTATGTGGTGATATGTGGCTACAGTGGCCGTGATGTGTGTACACGAGTGTAGGGTATGTGGTGATATGTGGCTACATTATGTGAGGCTCTGAGCATGTCCTTGTGGTGCCCTGGAGCCCTCCAAGGTGTGGCTGTGTATTGAGCAGGTGTGTAGCCAGGGTTGTAGCAGGTGTGTAGTCAGGATTGTGGCATGTATGTAGCCAGGGTTGTAGCATGTGTGTAGCCAGGGTTGTAGCATGTGTGTAGCCAGGGTTGTAGCATGTGTGTAACCAGGGTTGTAGCATGTGTATAGCCAGGGTTGTAGCATGTGTGTAGCCAGGGTTGTAGCAGGTGTGTAGCCAGGGTTGTAGCAGGTGTATAGCCAGGGTTGTAGCAGGTGTGTAGCCAGGGTTGTAGCATGTGTGTAGCCAGGGTTGTAGCATGTGTATAGCCAGGGTTGTAGCAGGTGTGTAGTCAGGATTGTGGCATGTATGTAGCCAGGGTTGTAGCATGTGTGTAGCCAGGGTTGTAGCATGTGTATAGCCAGGGTTGTAGCATGTGTATAGCCAGGGTTGTAGCAGGTGTGTAGTCAGGGTTGTGGCATGTATGTAGCCAGGGTTGTAGCATGTGTGTAGCCAGGGTTGTAGCATGTGTATAGCCAGGGTTGTAGCATGTGTATAGCCAGGGTTGTAGCATGTGTATAGCCAGGGTTGTAGCATGTGTATAGCCAGGGTTGTAGCATGTGTATAGCCAGGGTTGTAGCATGTGTATAGCCAGGGTTGTAGCATGTGTATAGACAGGGTTGTAGCATGTGTAGCCTGGTTGATACCTGGTTGATGGGGTTCTGGGAGTTCTTCTACTCCCCAAGCCCGGCCCGAGGCCAGGCTCGACTTGTGAGAGTTTGGTCCACCAGGCTGTTGCTTGGAGCGGCCCGCAGGGCCACGTACCCACCACAGCCCGGCTGATCCGGAACTTCTCTTAGAAAACCGTCCAGTTTTCTCTCGAAGATGTCCACGGTTGTTCCGGCAATATTTCTTATGCTCGCTGGGAGGACGTTGAACAACCGCGGACCTCTGATGTTTATACAGTGCTCTCTGATTGTGCCTATGGCACCTCTGCTCTTCACTGGTTCAATCTTGCATTTTCTTCCATATCGTTCACTCCAGTATGTTGTTATTTTACTGTGTAGATTAGGGACCTGTCCCTCCAGTATTTTCCATGTGTATATTATTTGGTATCTCTCTCGTCTCCTTTCTAGTGAGTACATTTGGAGGGCTTTGAGACGATCCCAATAATTTAGGTGCTTTATCGCGTCTATGCGTGCTGTATACGTTCTCTGTATTCCCTCTATTTCAGCAATCTCTCCTGCTCTGAAGGGGGAAGTGAGTACTGAGCAGTACTCAAGACGGGACAACACAAGTGACTTGAAGAGTACAACCATTGTGATGGGATCCCTGGATTTGAAAGTTCTCGTAATCCATCCGATCATTTTTCTGGCTGACGCGATATTTGCTCGCAATATAGCCAGGGTTGTAGCATGTGTGTAGCCAGGGTTGTAGCATGTGTATAGCCAGGGTTGTAGCATGTGTATAGCCAGGGTTGTAGCATGTGTGTAGCCAGGGTTGTGGCATGTATGTAGCCAGGGTTGTGGCATGTATGTAGCCAGGGTTGTAGCATGTGTGTAGCCAGGGTTGTAGCATGTGTATAGCCAGGGTTGTAGCATGTGTATAGCCAGGGTTGTAGCATGTGTATAGCCAGGGTTGTAGCATGTGTATAGCCAGGGTTGTAGCATGTGTGTAGCCAGGGTTGTAGCATGTGTGTAGCCAGGGTTGTAGCATGTGTGTAGCCAGGGTTGTAGCATGTGTATAGCCAGGGTTGTAGCATGTGTGTAGCCAGGGTTGTAGCATGTGTGTAGCCAGGGTTGTAGCATGTGTATAGCCAGGGTTGTAGCATGTGTATAGCCAGGGTTGTAGCATGTGTATAGCCAGGGTTGTAGCATGTGTATAGCCAGGGTTGTAGCATGTGTGTAGCCAGGGTTGTAGCATGTGTGTAGCCAGGGTTGTAGCATGTGTGTAGCCAGGGTTGTAGCATGTGTGTAGCCAGGGTTGTAGCATGTGTATAGCCAGGGTTGTAGCAGGTGTGTAGCCAGGGTTGTAGCATGTGTATAGCCAGGGTTGTAGCATGTGTGTAGCCAGGGTTGTAGCATGTGTATAGCCAGGGTTGTAGCATGTGTATAGCCAGGGTTGTAGCATGTGTGTAGCCAGGGTTGTAGCATGTGTGTAGCCAGGGTTGTAGCATGTGTGTAGCCAGGGTTGTAGCATGTGTGTAGCCAGGGTTGTAGCATGTGTGTAGCCAGGGTTGTAGCATGTGTATAGCCAGGGTTGTAGCATGTGTATAGCCAGGGTTGTAGCATGTGTGTAGCCAGGGTTGTAGCATGTGTGTAGCCAGGGTTGTAGCATGTGTGTAGCCAGGGTTGTAGCATGTGTGTAGCCAGGGTTGTAGCATGTGTGTAGCCAGGGTTGTAGCATGTGTGCAGCCAGGGTTGTAGCATGTGTGCAGCAAGGGTTGTAGCATGTGTATAGCCAGGGTTGTAGCATGTGTGTAGCCAGGGTTGTAGCATGTGTATAGCCAGGGTTGTAGCATGTGTGTAGCCAGGGTTGTAGCATGTGTGTAGCCAGGGTTGTAGCATGTGTGTAGCCAAGGTTGTAGCATGTGTGTAGCCAGGGTTGTAGCATGTGTGTAGCCAGGGTTGTAGCATGTGTGTAGCCAGGGTTGTAGCATGTGTGTAGCCAGGGTTGTAGCATGTGTGTAGCCAGGGTTGTAGCATGTGTATAGCCAGGGTTGTAGCATGTGTGTAGCCAGGGTTGTAGCATGTGTGTAGCCAGGGTTGTAGCATGTGTATAGCCAGGGTTGTAGCATGTGTGTAGCCAGGGTTGTAGCATGTGTGTAGCCAGGGTTGTAGCATGTGTATAGCCAGGGTTGTAGCATGTGTATAGCCAGGGTTGTAGCATGTGTGTAGCCAGGGTTGTAGCATGTGTGTAGCCAGGGTTGTAGCATGTGTGTAGCCAGGGTTGTAGCATGTGTGTAGCCAGGGTTGTAGCATGTGTGTAGCCAGGGTTGTAGCATGTGTATAGCCAGGGTTGTAGCATGTGTATAGCCAGGGTTGTAGCATGTGTGTAGCCAGGGTTGTGGTAAGGAAGTAAGGCTGTAGCCTCATGGCTGTGGGTTATAACCAAGTGTGTTAATGTTCCTTTGACATCATTTCTACCATTCAAGTTTGGTCATAATGGGGATTTTTGTCTTTATTTGAGGTCTTAGGAGGTACCAGTATATAGCGATGATCTCCCGTCTTAAGAGGTACAGTTAGGTATGTGGAGGTATATATATATGGCATTAATTAATATTCTGAAGAAGAGGAGGCGGCTATTAGGAAGACATTAGTATGCCGTGGTTGGTACGCTATCATATCCAACTGTTGGAGAGGCATCTCGGGGCATGGCTAATGTCTCTGTGTGTATCATGCCCCACATGCCAAGTGTGTCTGTGTGTATCATGCCCCACATGCCAAGTGTGTCTGTGTGTATCATGCCCCACATGCCAAGTGTCTCTGTGTGTATCATGCCCCACATGCCAAGTGTCTCTGTGTGTATCATGCCCCACATGCCAAGTGTCTCTGTGTGTATCATGCCCCACATGCCAAGTGTCTCTGTGTGTATCATGCCCCACATGCCAAGTGTCTCTGTGTGTATCATGCCCCACATGCCAAGTGTCTCTGTGTGTATCATGCCCCACATGCCAAGTGTCTCTGTGTGTATCATGCCCCACATGCCAAGTGTCTCTGTGTGTATCATGCCCCACATGCCAAGTGTCTCTGTGTGTATCATGCCCCACATGCCAAGTGTCTCTGTGTGTATCATGCCCCACATGCCAAGTGTCTCTGTGTGTATCATGCCCCACATGCCAAGTGTCTCTGTGTGTATCATGTCCCACATGCCAAGTGTCTCTGTGTGTATCATGTCCCACATGCCAAGTGTCTCTGTGTGTATCATGCCCCACATGCCAAGTGTCTCTGTGTGTATCATGCCCCACATGCCAAGTGTCTCTGTGTGTATCATGCCCCACATGCCAAGTGTGTCTGTGTGTATCATGCCCCACATGCCAAGTATCTCTGTGTGTATCATGCCCCACATGCCAAGTATCTCTGTGTGTATCATGCCCCACATGCCAAGTGTCTCTGTGTGTATCATGCCCCACATGCCAAGTGTCTCTGTGTGTATCATGCCCCACATGCCAAGTGTCTCTGTGTGTATCATGCCCCACATGCCAAGTGTCTCTGTGTGTATCATGCCCCACATGCCAAGTGTCTCTGTGTGTATCATGCCCCACATGCCAAGTGTCTCTGTGTGTATCATGTCCCACATGCCAAGTGTCTGTGTGTATCATGCCCCACATGCCAAGTGTCTCTGTGTGTATCATGCCCCACATGCCAAGTGTCTCTGTGTGTATCATGCCCCACATGCCAAGTGTGTCTGTGTGTATCATGCCCCACATGCCAAGTATCTCTGTGTGTATCATGCCCCACATGCCAAGTATCTCTGTGTGTATCATGCCCCACATGCCAAGTGTCTCTGTGTGTATCATGCCCCACATGCCAAGTGTCTCTGTGTGTATCATGCCCCACATGCCAAGTGTCTCTGTGTGTATCATGCCCCACATGCCAAGTGTCTCTGTGTGTATCATGCCCCACATGCCAAGTGTCTCTGTGTGTATCATGCCCCACATGCCAAGTGCCGGGCTTTAGCTCATTACCTACTGTGTGTTCGAGAGTTGTGTATAGTGGTGCTGCTATCAGGGGCTAGAGGGCTGGCTCTCTGTGTGTGTCTATATTGCTCTCTTACCTCAGCTGTTAGGTTTACTAAGATGAATACTTACCTGTTACTGTTATGGCGTTGTGGAGTCTTGAGTCTTCTCTAGTGGGAGAGGTTGTGGAGTCTTGAGTCTTCTCTTGTGGGAGAGGTTGTGGAGTCTTGAGTCTTCTCTTGTGGGAGAGGTTGTGGAGTCTTGAGTCTTCTCTTGTGGGAGAGGTTGTGGGGTCCTGAGTCTTCTCTTGTGGGAGAGGTTGTGGAGTCCTGAGTCTTCTCTTGTGGGAGAGGTTGTGGGGTCCTGAGTCTTCTCTTGTGGGAGAGGTTGTGGAGTCCTGAGTCTTCTCTTGTGGGAGAGGTTGTGGGGTCCTGAGTCTTCTCTTGTGGGAGAGGTTGTGGGGTCCTGAGTCTTCTCTTGTGGGAGAGGTTGTGGGGTCCTGAGTCTTCTCTTGTGGGAGAGGTTGTGGGGTCCTGAGTCTTCTCTTGTGGGTCTTCTCTTGTGGGAGAGGTTGTGGGGTCCTGAGTCTTCTCTTGTGGGAGAGGTTGTGGAGTCTTGAGTCTTCTCTTGTGGGAGAGGTTGTGGAGTCTTGAGTCTTCTCTTGTGGGAGAGGTTGTGGAGTCTTGAGTCTTCTCTTGTGGGAGAGGTTGTGGAGTCCTGAGTCTTCTCTTGTGGGAGAGGTTGTGGAGTCTTGAGTCTTCTCTTGTGGGAGAGGTTGTGGAGTCTTGAGTCTTCTCTTGTGGGAGAGGTTGTGGAGTCTTGAGTCTTCTCTTGTGGGAGAGGTTGTGGAGTCCTGAGTCTTCTCTTGTGGGAGAGGTTGTGGGGTCCTGAGTCTTCTCTTGTGGGAGAGGTTGTGGGGTCCTGAGTCTTCTCTTGTGGGAGAGGTTGTGGGGTCCTGAGTCTTCTCTTGTGGGAGAGGTTGTGGGGTCCTGAGTCTTCTCTTGTGGGAGAGGTTGTGGAGTCCTGAGTCTTCTCTTGTGGGAGAGGTTGTGGGGTCCTGAGTCTTCTCTTGTGGGAGAGGTTGTGGGGTCCTGAGTCTTCTCTTGTGGGAGAGGTTGTGGAGTCCTGAGTCTTCTCTTGTGGGAGAGGTTGTGGAGTCTTGAGTCTTCTCTTGTGGGAGAGGTTGTGGAGTCCTGAGTCTTCTCTTGTGGGAGAGGTTGTGGAGTCTTGAGTCTTCTCTTGTGGGAGAGGTTGTGGAGTCCTGAGTCTTCTCTTGTGGGAGAGGTTGTGGAGTCCTGAGTCTTCTCTTGTGGGAGAGGTTGTGGGGTCCTGAGTCTTCTCTTGTGGGGGAGGTTGTGGAGTCTTGAGTCTTCTCTTGTGGGAGAGGTTGTGGAGTCTTGAGTCTTCTCTTGTGGGGGAGGTTGTGGAGTCTTGAGTCTACTCTTGTGGGAGAGGTTGTGGGGTCCTGAGTCTTCTCTTGTGGGAGAGGTTGTGGGGTCCTGAGTCTTCTCTTGTGGGAGAGGTTGTGGAGTCTTGAGTCTTCTCTTGTGGGAGAGGTTGTGGAGTCTTGAGTCTACTCTTGTGGGAGAGGTTGTGGAGTCCTGAGTCTTCTCTTGTGGGAGAGGTTGAGTCCTGAGTCTTCTCTTGTGGGAGAGGTTGAGTCCTGAGTCTTCTCTTGTGGGAGAGGTTGTGGAGTCTTGAGTCTTCTCTTGTGGGAGAGGTTGTGGAGTCCTGAGTCTTCTCTTGTGGCAGAGGTTGTGGAGTCTTGAGTCTTGTGGGAGAGGTTGTGGAGTCCTGAGTCTTCTCTTGTGGGAGAGGTTGTGGAGTCTTGAGTCTTCTCTTGTGGGAGAGGTTGTGGAGTCCTGAGTCTTCTCTTGTGGCAGAGGTTGTGGAGTCTTGAGTCTTGTGGGAGAGGTTGTGGAGTCCTGAGTCTTCTCTTGTGGGAGAGGTTGTGGAGTCTTGAGTCTTCTCTTGTGGGAGAGGTTGTGGAGTCCTGAGTCTTCTCTTGTGGGAGAGGTTGTGGAGTCTTGAGTCTTCTCTTGTGGGAGAGGTTGTGGAGTCTTGAGTCTTCTCTTGTGGGAGAGGTTGTGGAGTCTTGAGTCTTCTCTTGTGGGTGTCGGAAAATCCGACACCATTTAATAATCATACAGATAATAACTGTATTACCAACAAGTTACCCATAGAAAACGTAACTTGTAGTGGAATTTCCGTCTAAAGAAAACGGGATATCATCACCACATACTATTATAATTCACCAGCTATTCTGCTGGGAATTATTCTTAAATACATTAGTCTTTGGACTTTACCATCATAAAAACATCTTATATAAATTAACTTAATTATCAATATTAAAGTAGAGTAAATGTGACCCTTCTATCACTTTCTGAAATCTGGACAAAGTAGGCCAGGCGTCAGAGTGGGGAAGGAGGGCAGCCATTGTTGTTGTTATTGAGACCAGAGGCTCACACGGGAGCAAATTCGGCTCCTGTTAATTTTACTTGGACGTAGTGTTATGGAAACCAAAGGTACCATCTCCAACACGATGTCTACAATTCAAGTTAAGTGTCTATCCGAAACCCGTTTATCATTCATTTATGGCCATTAATGTCAGGATATAGGGTGACCCGGTTAGATCGCGAAATCGCCTCAAACTAAAGGTAATTAAGCCAGGTCTTCATGTTCCATGTACTGTATAGTGTTTTCTCTGATATACTTGTCATATATAGGATTCTGGCTTCACAGCTAGCGCACTTTTGACAGGTCAAGACGAGGATGCAAGATTATGTGCACCAGTTACTGGGTGATGGAAGCTACCTCAAAGAGGATAATTTGGTGTCTACACCCTAGTTATACCTGGTGGACTAACCTGCTGTACTATAAGATAAGGAACCTCATCAATGTATGTAGCTATTACTGTAGTTTGATTGGCTGCATATATATTAATTTAATAACCCCCCCTAATGTGTAGAGGATCGATTTGTGAGATTATGAGATTATTGCAGAAATACAGTCCACTTATCATTATACAAATTGCTATCGAAGTATATAAATTAACGTAAATATAAATTCATATAAATTAAATAAATATAAATCTCACAGGTCGGTTCCCACATTATTTGGTCATCTTCGAACCGGATGACGGATTATTTGGACCTTCGGAACCGGAATATTCGGTCCTATGAACCCACATTTGGTCATCTTAGTACCGGATGAACCAGTTAACCAGTGGATTCATTAAATATACTAGTGCAGTGTTATTTAAACAAAGCCAGCAGTCAAGACGGCAGCGTAGCCTCGAGGGAGCTCAGGAGCCTCCCTCAGCCCAGTTCAGCCTTAGTCAGCGGTTTCATGTACACCCACAGATATTTGGTGGCGTGTTATTTCGTGAAATGACAGCGCTAATATAGAATCCAGCCAAATTAGTGACTGTGTCTTCGCGAGATTGTTCACGGATTTCGTGGTGTTACATTTCGCGAGAGATTATCTACGAATTTTGTGGACTTTATTTCGCGAGGTCACTAATAATATTTAATACTTCTAGATAATATTAGAAGTTTCATAGAGGCTAATTAAGAGGCTATTATCAATAATTTCTCCAAAATAGAGAATTATTTAATATAAATTGCACTAGTGATCACAGTATAATATTTACTAATTGCCAACCCACAACAGGGTAGGATATGACTAGTTGAACTATTATTGTTCATCCTAGTCCCATTATTACCATAGTCAGTTGTACTATATTGAATAACCTAACACCATTAATGAATGGTGCAGACCCTATTTTGGGTGTAATTTTTATCAACTCGAGTTGAGTTGTGTATATATAATAATTTACTTATGATCATTACACCTTTGAGTGATTAATTAGTGTCTCTACCATCCTAGGGTGATATAGAAGAGCTAACCTAAAGGTACTTCCAGTGACACTGGTTTATCACTCAAATCATTAGTGTGTATGATTGTATATATATAATGTGTATTAATTTTAAGTGCTAACCTCTAGTAGAGGTAGGATTATTGCCTAGTGAGTGCAGAATTTACCCTAGGCTACCATTAGTGTTTGTTCAGTATTATGAGCAGCCCAAGTACAAGTCCCACAAGGCTTCACCAACTAGCCAGTATGGATAATGCAGGGAGAATGAAAAGAACCCTTGCAGGTCTTAAAGGCCATTTAACAAGACAGATCAAGAAATGTGAAGATTTGTCACAACAATCAACAGTTGATTATGCTGACCTGGAAAGCTATTATCAAGCAGCTGCAGGTAAATTTGAGCAAATCAAATGCCAAATGGCTGTCCTTGTGGGGACAGACTACTACCATCAATTCATCGGTAGCCCTACTAAATATCAGGGTATAACCATGTTAAACTCTGCAGGAGGTAAATTACTCTCAGGCCCAGTATCAAGCCTGAGGAGACCTATGCCTGCAGATAAACAATACCAGTAGAAATCTAAATTTGTCAGCTGATTATATTTCTCCAGTAGCATTATACTAAGGAGATTACAGCTGACTATACCAACAGAGGTTGATGTTAGTATCATCATTTAAAGCTGAAGAAGAGTTCATGAGGCCTCAGTGGCAAATCAGTGAACAGTAGCCTAAAACAGCTACAAGTCACTGCGACCAATGTCACTGAACCCACTGCAGTCTCAGAACCATACTTTACTTTAATGATGAGCTATTCAATCTTCTGAATCAATTAACTAAATTAAACCCCAATAAATCTGATGACTGATTTGATACATTTATTATTTAATCAAGATGTATTCCATGGGCCTCAGTGTTTATATATCAGTGACCAGTTACCTGAAGAAACTTCAAGTTATATCTAATGTCACTGATCTCACTGCAGTCCCTGAATCATACTTGACTGTAGTACTTGATCACATTCAGTCTTCTGGGTTAAATAATATGTAATTAGGCTTGAATATTAGCCTTTCAAGAGTTGACAGGGAAATGAAATCGCATTAGACTTCTAACCCCTGCAACTCTAGTACGGGACATCCGTCCTGTACGAACACACACAAATGTGTGATTACTAACTACTAACATCAAATTAATGTAATAATTCGAAGGAGGAGTATCGGTGTTCGTCTGTTCTAAAGAGGACTTCGACCCGTGAGCAGCCCCATTGGGAATTATGTCGGAAAATCCGACACCATTTAATAATCATACAGATAATAACTGTATTACCAACAAGTTACCCATAGAAAACGTAACTTGTAGTGGAATTTCCGTCTAAAGAAAACGGGATATCATCACCACATACTATTATAATTCACCAGCTATTCTGCTGGGAATTATTCTTAAATACATTAGTCTTTGGACTTTACCATCATAAAAACATCTTATATAAATTAACTTAATTATCAATATTAAAGTAGAGTAAATGTGACCCTTCTATCACTTTCTGAAATCTGGACAAAGTAGGCCAGGTGTCAGAGTGGGGAAGGAGGGCAGCCATTGTTGTTGTTATTGAGACCAGAGGCTCACACGGGAGCAAATTCGGCTCCTGTTAATTTTACTTGGACGTAGTGTTATGGAAACCAAAGGTACCATCTCCAACACGATGTCTACAATTCAAGTTAAGTGTCTATCCGAAACCCGTTTATCATTCATTTATGGCCATTAATGTCAGGATATAGGGTGACCCGGTTAGATCGCGAAATCGCCTCAAACTAAAGGTAATTAAGCCAGGTCTTCATGTTCCATGTACTGTATAGTGTTTTCTCTGATATACTTGTCATATATAGGATTCTGGCTTCACAGCTAGCGCACTTTTGACAGGTCAAGACGAGGATGCAAGATTATGTGCACCAGTTACTGGGTGATGGAAGCTACCTCAAAGAGGATAATTTGGTGTCTACACCCTAGTTATACCTGGTGGACTAACCTGCTGTACTATAAGATAAGGAACCTCATCAATGTATGTAGCTATTACTGTAGTTTGATTGGCTGCATATATATTAATTTAATAACCCCCCCTAATGTGTAGAGGATCGATTTGTGAGATTATGAGATTATTGCAGAAATACAGTCCACTTATCATTATACAAATTGCTATCGAAGTATATAAATTAACGTAAATATAAATTCATATAAATTAAATAAATATAAATCTCACAGGTCGGTTCCCACAGTGGGAGAGGTTGTGGAGTCTTGAGTCTTCTCTTGTGGGAGAGGTTGTGGAGTCTTGAGTCTTCTCTTGTGGGAGAGGTTGTGGAGTCTTGAGTCTTCTCTTGTGGGAGAGGTTGTGGAGTCTTGAGTCTTCTCTTGTGGGAGAGGTTGTGGAGTCTTGAGTCTTCTCTTGTGGGAGAGGTTGAGTCCTGAGTCTTCTCTTGTGGGAGAGGTTGAGTCCTGAGTCTTCTCTTGTGGGAGAGGTTGTGGAGTCTTGAATCTTCTCTTGTGGGAGAGGTTGTGGAGTCCTGAGTCTTCTCTTGTGGGAGAGGTTGAGTCCTGAGTCTTCTCTTGTGGGAGAGGTTGAGTCCTGAGTCTTCTCTTGTGGGAGAGGTTGAGTCCTGAGTCTTCTCTTGTGGGAGAGGTTGTGGAGTCTTGAGTCTTCTCTTGTGGGAGAGGTTGTGGAGTCCTGAGTCTTCTCTTGTGGGAGAGGTTGTGGAGTCTTGAGTCTTCTCTTGTGGGAGAGGTTGAGTCCTGAGTCTTCTCTTGTGGGAGAGGTTGTGGAGTCCTGAGTCTTCTCTTGTGGGAGAGGTTGTGGAGTCCTGAGTCTTCTCTTGTGGGAGAGGTTGTGGAGTCCTGAGTCTTCTCTTGTGGGAGAGGTTGTGGAGTCTTGAGTCTTCTCTTGTGGGAGAGGTTGTGGAGTCTTGAGTCTTCTCTTGTGGGAGAGGTTGTGGAGTCCTGAGTCTTCTCTTGTGGGAGAGGTTGTGGAGTCCTGAGTCTTCTCTTGTGGGAGAGGTTGTGGAGTCCTGAGTCTTCTCTTGTGGGAGAGGTTGTGGAGTCCTGAGTCTTCTCTTGTGGGAGAGGTTGTGGAGTCATAAACTTTAAAGTTATGCAGGCGATGAGTCATAATAACGTAGCTGAAGTATGTTGACCAGACCACACACTAGAAGGGACGACGATGTTTCGGTCCGTCCTGGACCATTCTCAAGTCGATTGAGAATGGTCCAGGACGGAGCGAAACGTGGTCGTCCCTTCACCTTCTAGTGTGTAGTGTGGTCAACATATTAGTTATGATAGGAGGCGGCTTCCTTCCCTGCAGTCCACTTGTTGATTACACATACATGATACTCATACTCATGTTGATTACACACACTTGATACTCATACTCATACTCATGTTGATTACACATACTTGATACTCATACTCATACTCATGTTGATTACACACACTTGATACTCATACTCATGTTGATTACACATACTTGATACTCATACTCATACTCATGTTGATTACACACACTTGATACTCATACTCATGTTGATTACACACACTTGATACTCATACTCATACTCATGTTGATTACACATACTTGATACTCATACTCATGTTGATTACACACACTTGATACTCATACTCATGTTGATTACACATACTTGATACTCATACTCATACTCATGATGATTACACACACTTGATACTCATACTCATGTTGATTACACACACTTGATACTCATACTCATACTCGTGTTGATTACACATACTTGATACTCATACTCATACTCATGTTGATTACACATACTTGATACTCATACTCATGTTGATTACACATACTTGATACTCATACTCATACTCATGTTGATTACACATACTTGATACTCATACTCATGTTGATTACACATACTTGATACTCATACTCATGTTGATTACACATACTTGATACTCATACTCATGTTGATTACACATACTTGATACTCATACTCATGTTGATTACACATACTTGATACTCATACTCATGTTGATTACACATACTTGATACTCATACTCATACTCATGTTGATTACACATACTTGATACTCATACTCATGTTGATTACACATACTTGATACTCATACTCATGTTGATTACACATACTTGATACTCATACTCATGTTGATTACACATACTTGATACTCATACTCATACTCATGTTGATTACACACACTTGATACTCATACTCATGTTGATTACTCATACTTGATACTCATACTCATGTTGATTACACATACTTGATACTCATACTCATGTTGATTACACATACTTGATACTCATACTTATGTTGATTACACACACTTGATACTCATACTCATGTTGATTACTCATACTTGATACTCATACTCATGTTGATTACACACACTTGATACTCATACTCATGTTGATTACACACACTTGATACTCATACTCATGTTGATTACACACACTTGATACTCATACTCATACTCATGTTGATTACTCATACTTGATACTCATACTCATGTTGATTACACATACTTGATACTCATACTCATACTCATGTTGATTACACACACTTGATACTCATACTCATGTTGATTACACGTACTTGATACTCATACTCATGTTGATTACTCATACTTGATACTCATACTTGATACTCATACTCATGTTGATTACTCATACTTGATACTCATACTTGATACTCATACTCATGTTGATTACTCATACTTGATACTCATACTCATGTTGATTACTCATACTTGATACTCATACTTGATACTCATACTCATGTTGATTACACACACTTGATACTCATACTCATGTTGATTACACACACTTGATACTCATACTCATGTTGATTACACACACTTGATACTCATACTCATGTTGATTACTCATACTTGATACTCATACTCATACTCATGTTGATTACTCATACTTGATACTCATACTTGATACTCATACTCATGTTGATTACTCATACTTGATACTCATACTTGATACTCATACTCATACTCATATTGATTACTCATACTTGATACTCATACTCATGTTGATTACACACACTTGATACTCATACTCATGTTGATTACTCATACTTGATACTCATACTTGATACTCATACTCATACTCATGTTGATTACTCATACTTGATACTCATACTCATGTTGATTACACATACTTGATACTCATACTCATGTTGATTACTCACACTTGATACGAGTATTTCCTTACATTTCTTCGACTCGTTAATGTTTTCAGCTTGCACCTGTGTCGTCTTGTGCTACTTTGGCTTGTCCACCGTCTCTATTCCCTCGGTATGTTGTATGTTGTGATCACGTCCCATCTCTTTCTTCTGTCTAAAATTGTGAGGTCAAGTTTCTTTAACCTCTCTGTCTTCTGGAGATTGATTTGAAATTGAAATAAGTTTATTGAGGTAAAATACACACAAAGGGATGAGGTAGCTCAAGCTATTCTCACCCCGTTCAGTACATCGTGTTAATACATACATAGACACACATCACAAGCAATAAACATATTACCGAACATTCTGAGTGATAAACACATACATTTCCTCCTCCTGGAGATGGATCCCAGATACTGATGTTATCTGACATATTGAAAACTGGAGATTGTGCCACTGTACCAAGTAGGTAGTGAAGGAGAAGCCCAAACAAACTGGAGATTGTGCCACTGTACCAAGTAGGTAGTGAAGGAGAAGCCCAAACAAACTGGAGATTGTGCCACTGTACCAAGTAGGTAGTGAAGGAGAAGCCCAAACAAACTGGAGATTGTGCCACTGTACCAAGTAGGTAGTGAAGGAGAAGCCCAAACAAACTGGAGATTGTGCCACTGTACCAAGTAGGTAGTGAAGGAGAAGCCCAAACAAACTGGAGATTGTGCCACTGTACCAAGTAGGTAGTGAAGGAGAAGCCCAAACAAACTGGAGATTGTGCCACTGTACCAAGTAGGTAGTGAAGGAGAAGCCCAAACAAACTGGAGATTGTGCCACTGTACCAAGTAGGTAGTGAAGGAGAAGCCCAAACAAACTGGAGATTGTGCCACTGTACCAAGTAGGTAGTGAAGGAGAAGCCCAAACAAACTGGAGATTGTGCCACTGTACCAAGTAGGTAGTGAAGGAGAAGCCCAAACAAACTGGAGATTGTGCCACTGTACCAAGTAGGTAGTGAAGGAGAAGCCCAAACAAACTGGAGATTGTGCCACTGTACCAAGTAGGTAGTGAAGGAGAAGCCCAAACAATAAAGGATCAAGACCTCTAACATCATTCAAATCTTTGCAAGAGGGCTAAGAACTGAGATAACTCTAAGGATGTTTATACCGGGAGCCGGTCGGCCGAGTGGACAGCACGCTGGACTTATGATCCTGTGGTCCTGGGTTCGATCCCAGGCGCCGGCGAGAAACAATGGACAGAGCTTTTCACCCAATGCCCCTGTTACCTAGCAGTAAAATAGGTACCTGGGTGTTAGTCAGCTGTCACGGGCTGCTTCCTAGGGGTGGAGGCCTGGTCGAGGACCGGGCCGCGGGGACACTGAAAGCCCCGAAATCATCTCAAGATAACCTCAATGTATGTTGTGAGGTTGGTGGAGTGACAAGATGTACATAACCCCGGGCACCGCGGGTTGAGAAGAGGGCGCTCCTGCCTCTCACAGTTACTGGACCATTATGACACGGCCTTGGCTGTCATGGAAGACTGGCGCTCCTGCCTCTCACAGTTACTGGACCATTATGACACGGCCTTGGCTGTCATGGAAGACTAGCGCTCCTGCCTCTCACAGTTACTGGACCATTATGACACGGCCTTGGCTGTCATGGAAGACTAGCGCTCCTGCCTCTCACAGTTACTGGACCATTATGACACGGCCTTGGCTGTCATGGAAGACTAGCGCTCCTGCCTCTCACAGTTACTGGACCATTATGACACGGCCTTGGCTGTCATGGAAGACTAGCGCTCCTGCCTCTCACAGTTACTGGACCATTATGACACGGCCTTGGCTGTCATGGAAGACTAGCGCTCCTGCCTCTCACAGTTACTGGACCATTATGACACGGCCTTGGCTGTCATGGAAGACTAGCGCTCCTGCCTCTCACAGTTACTGGACCATTATGACACGGCCTTGGCTGTCATGGAAGACTAGCGCTCCTGCCTCTCACAGTTACTGGACCATTATGACACGGCCTTGGCTGTCATGGAAGACTAGCGCTCCTGCCTCTCACAGTTACTGGACCATTATGACACGGCCTTGGCTGTCATGGAAGACTAGCGCTCCTGCCTCTCACAGTTACTGGACCATTATGACACGGCCTTGGCTGTCATGGAAGACTAGCGCTCCTGCCTCTCACAGTTACTGGACCATTATGACACGACCTTGGCTGTCATGGAAGACTAGCGCTCCTGCCTCTCACAGTTACTGGACCATTATGACACGGCCTTGGCTGTCATGGAAGACTAGCGCTCCTGCCTCTCACAGTTACTGGACCATTATGACACGGCCTTGGCTGTCATGGAAGACTAGCGCTCCTGCCTCTCACAGTTACTGGACCATTATGACACGGCCTTGGCTGTCATGGAAGACTAGCGCTCCTGCCTCTCACAGTTACTGGACCATTATGACACCGCCTTGGCTGTCATGGAAGACTAGCGCTCCTGCCTCTCACAGTTACTGGACCATTATGACACGGCCTTGGCTGTCATGGAAGACTAGCGCTCCTGCCTCTCACAGTTACTGGACCATTATGACACGGCCTTGGCTGTCATGGAAGACTAGCGCTCCTGCCTCTCACAGTTACTGGACCATTATGACACGACCTTGGCTGTCATGGAAGACTAGCGCTCCTGCCTCTCACAGTTACTGGACCATTATGACACGGCCTTGGCTGTCATGGAAGACTAGCGCTCCTGCCTCTCACAGTTACTGGACCATTATGACACGGCCTTGGCTGTCATGGAAGACTAGCGCTCCTGCCTCTCACAGTTACTGGACCATTATGACACGGCCTTGGCTGTCATGGAAGACTAGCGCTCCTGCCTCTCACAGTTACTGGACCATTATGACACGGCCTTGGCTGTCATGGAAGACTAGCGCTCCTGCCTCTCACAGTTACTGGACCATTATGACACCGCCTTGGCTGTCATGGAAGACTAGCGCTCCTGCCTCTCACAGTTACTGGACCATTATGACACGGCCTTGGCTGTCATGGAAGACTAGCGCTCCTGCCTCTCACAGTTACTGGACCATTATGACACGACCTTGGCTGTCATGGAAGACTAGCGCTCCTGCCTCTCACAGTTACTGGACCATTATGACACGGCCTTGGCTGTCATGGAAGACTAGCGCTCCTGCCTCTCACAGTTACTGGACCATTATGACACGGCCTTGGCTGTCATGGAAGACTAGCGCTCCTGCCTCTCACAGTTACTGGACCATTATGACACCGCCTTGGCTGTCATGGAAGACTAGCGCTCCTGCCTCTCACAGTTACTGGACCATTATGACACGACCTTGGCTGTCATGGAAGACTAGCGCTCCTGCCTCTCACAGTTACTGGACCATTATGACACGGCCTTGGCTGTCATGGAAGACTAGCGCTCCTGCCTCTCACAGTTACTGGACCATTATGACACGGCCTTGGCTGTCATGGAAGACTAGCGCTCCTGCCTCTCACAGTTACTGGACCATTATGACACGGCCTTGGCTGTCATGGAAGACTAGCGCTCCTGCCTCTCACAGTTACTGGACCATTATGACACGACCTTGGCTGTCATGGAAGACTAGCGCTCCTGCCTCTCACAGTTACTGGACCATTATGACACGGCCTTGGCTGTCATGGAAGACTAGCGCTCCTGCCTCTCACAGTTACTGGACCATTATGACACGACCTTGGCTGTCATGGAAGACTAGCGCTCCTGCCTCTCACAGTTACTGGACCATTATGACACGGCCTTGGCTGTCATGGAAGACTAGCGCTCCTGCCTCTCACAGTTACTGGACCATTATGACACGACCTTGGCTGTCATGGAAGACTAGCGCTCCTGCCTCTCACAGTTACTGGACCATTATGACACGGCCTTGGCTGTCATGGAAGACTAGCGCTCCTGCCTCTCACAGTTACTGGACCATTATGACACGGCCTTGGCTGTCATGGAAGACTAGCAAAACATTGATATATTATACACAGACTTTGTCAAATATTTCAACCAATGTGACCAAGGTGTTGTTGCGCACACAATGGGTGCAGACGGAATTACTGCCAGAGTTAGGAGATGGATCATTAACTTACACTCTGCGTTCTGTTCGTTAGTAATAGTCAACACAGTCAAATCCGGATTATCTACTGTGATCCGGATTCCCCCCCCCCCCCCAAGGTTTTGTACTTGCTCCGGTACTTTTTCTCATCGTCATATGAGACACATGAGACGAGGATACACACCACAGCACTGCCTCATTCCCACATGACACCATCATTGGCATACGTACAGGACACGGCAAACCTTCAGTCTGATGTTAATAGTCTTTCTGTGGGCCGCAGGAAACGTAGTTATAATGACACGTTACAACTCCCGCGTTATGACAACAACGACAATATTCATATGGAACCCACATACAAAACAGTCAAACGACACTATTGAATGGTTTAGCAGTTCCTGGTAACTGCTAAACTAGTCAACGTGCCCTCCTCCCCACCCACATACACTTGTTCGGCTGAAGGCATAGTTTGAAAATTGACAAAGAAAATTGCTGACCTAGAAAGCGTGCAAAGATACTTTACCGCAAGAATCCACTCTATAAGTCGTCTAAATTATTGGGACCGATTAAAACTTCTAAATCTGTGTTCTCTAGAGCACAGGCGAGAGAGATGTATTATAATCTACACGTGGAAAATATTAGACTGGATCCAAATTGGAACACGGTGATTATATCACGTGAGACCAGAAGACATGGCAGGATGTGCAGAATACCCCCGTTGAAGAGCAGAGGTGCAACAGGTACTCTGAGAGAGAACTCTTATCAACATCAGAGGCCCGAGACTGTTCAACACGCTTATACTACACATAAGGGACATAACTGGCCGACCCCTCACAGTGTTCAAGAGAGAACTATCAACATCAGAGGCCCGAGACTGTTCAACACGCTTCCACTACACATAAGGGACATAACTGGCCGGCCCCACACAGTGTTCAAGAGAGAACTATCAACATCAGAGGCCCGAGACTGTTCAACACGCTTCCACTACACATAAGGGACATAACTGGCCGGCCCCACACAGTGTTCAAGAGAGAACTATCAACATCAGAGGCCCGAGACTGTTCAACACGCTTCCACTACACATAAGGGACATAACTGACCGACCTCTCACAGTGTTCAAGACAGAACTTGATAAACACCTTAAAAGAATATGAACAACCAGGCTGTGACTCGTATGTTAGGCTCCGAGCAGCTGCGTCTAACAGCCTGGTTGAACAGGCGAGCAACCACGAGGCCTGGTTGGATACCGGGCCGTTGGGATGGTGATCCCGGAATCAACATGATATAAATATAAGGTAAGGTTAGGTAGTGATGGTGATAGTGGTGGGGGGTGATGGTGATGGTGGTGGATGGGGGGTGATAGTGGTGGTGGGTGCGGGGGGGGGTGATGGTGTTGGTGGTGGGGAGGGGGTGATGGTGGTGGATGGAGGGTGATAGTGGTGGTGGTGGTGGGGAGGGGGTGATGGTGGTAGTTATGGTGGGGGTGATGGTGATGGTGGTGGATGGGGGGTGATGGTGGTGGTGGTGGGGGGGTGATGGTGGTAGTTATGGTGGGGGTGATGGTGATGGTGGTGGATGGGGGGTGATAGTGGTGGTGGGTGCGGGGGGGGGGGTGATGGTGGTGGATGGGGGGTGGTGGTGGGGAGGGGGTGATGGTGGTGGATGGGGGGTGATAGTGGTGGTGGTAGTTATGGTGGGGGTGATGGTGGTGGTGTGATGGTCATGGTGGTGGTGGTGGGGGGGGGGGGGTGATAGTGGTGGTGTGATGGTCATGGTGGTGGTGGTGGTGGGGGGTGATGGTGGTGGTGGTGGGGGGTGATGGTGGTGGTGGTGGGGGGTGATAGTGGTGGTGTGATGGTGGTGGTGGGGGTGATAGTGGTGGTGTGATGGTCATGGTGGTGGTGGGGGGGGTGGTGGTGGGGGGGTGATAGTGGTGGTGTGATGGTCATGGTGGTGGTGGTGTGATGGTCATGGTGGTGGTGGTGGTGTGATGGTCATGGTGGTGGTGGTGGTGGGGGTGATGGGTGGTGGTGGTGGTGGTGTGATGGTGGTGGTGGTGGTGGTGTGATGGTGGTGGTGGTGTGATGGTCATGGTGGTGGTGGTGGTGGGGGTGATGGTGGTGGTGGTGTGATGGTCATGGTGGTGGTGGTGGTGGGGGTGATGGTGGTCGTGTGATGGTCATGGTGGTGGTGGTGGGGGTGATGGTGGTGGTGTGATGGTCATGGTGGTGGTGGGGGTGATAGTGGTGGTGTGATGGTCATGGTGGTGGTGGGGGTGTGATGGTCATGGTGGTGGTGGTGGGGGTGATAGTGGTGGTGTGATGGTCATGGTGGTGGTGGTGGTCATGGTGGTGGTGGGGGTGATAGTGGTGGTGTGATGGTCATGGTGGTGGTGTGATGGTCATGGTGGTGGTGGGGGTGTGATGGTCATGGTGGTGGTGGTGGTGTGATGGTCATGGTGGTGGTGGTGGTGGGGGTGATAGTGGTGGTGTGATGGTCATGGTGGTGGTGGTGATGGTGGTGGTGTGATGGTCATGGTGGTGGTGGTGATGGTGGTGGTGTGATGGTCATGGTGGTGGTGGTGGGGGTGATAGTGGTGGTGTGATGGTCATGGTGGTGGTGGTGTGATGGTCATGGTGGTGGGGGTGATAGTGGTGGTGTGATGGTCATGGTGGTGGTGGTGGTGGGGGTGATAGTGGTGGTGTGATGGTCATGGTGGTGGTGGGGGGAGTGATAGTGGTGGTGTGATGGTCATGGTGGTGGTGGTGGTGGTGATGGTGGTGGTGTGATGGTCATGGTGGTGGTGGGGGGAGTGATAGTGGTGGTGTGATGGTCATGGTGGTGGTGGTGGTGGGGGGTGATGGTGGTGGTGTGATGGTCATGGTGGTGGTGGTGGGGGGTGATAGTGGTGGTGTGATGGTCATGGTGGTGGTGGTGGTGGTGGTGTGATGGTCATGGTGGTGGTGGTGTGATGGTCATGGTGGTGGTGGTGGGGGTGTGATGGTCATGGTGGTGGTGGTGGGGGTGTGATGGTCATGGTGGTGGTGGTGGGGGTGATAGTGGTGGTGTGATGGTCATGGTGGTGGTGGTGGTGGTGGTGTGATGGTCATGGTGGTGGTGGTGGTGTGATGGTCATGGTGGTGGTGGTGGTGGTGGGGGTGATAGTGGTGGTGGTGGTGGTGGTGGTGGTGGTGTGATGGTCATGGTGGTGGTGGTGGTGGGGGTGATAGTGGTGGTGTGATGGTCATGGTGGTGGTGGTGGGGGTGGTGGTGGTGGTGTGATGGTCATGGTGGTGGTGGTGGTCATGGTGGTGGTGGTGGTGAGATGGTCATGGTGGTGGGGGTGATAGTGGTGGTGTGATGGTCATGGTGGTGGTGGTGGTGTGATGGTCATGGTGGTGGTGGTGGGGGTGATAGTGGTGGTGGTGATAGTGGTGGTGTGATGGTCATGGTGGTGGTGGTGGTCATGGTGGTGGTGGTGGTCATGGTGGTGGTGGTGGTGTGATGGTCATGGTGGTGGTGGTGGTGGGGGTGATAGTGGTGGTGTGATGGTCATGGTGGTGGTGGTGGTGGTGGTGGTGGTGTGATGGTCATGGTGGTGGTGGTGGTGGGGGTGATAGTGGTGGTGTGATGGTCATGGTGGTGGTGGTGGGGGTGATAGTGGTGGTGTGATGGTCATGGTGGTGGTGGTGGTGGGGGTGATAGTGGTGGTGTGATGGTCATGGTGGTGGTGGTGGGGGTGATAGTGGTGGTGTGATGGTCATGGTGGTGGTGGTGGTGGTGTGATGGTGATGGTCATGGTGGTGGTGGTGGGGGTGATAGTGGTGGTGTGATGGTCATGGTGGTGGTGGTGGGGGTGATGGTGGTGGTGTGATGGTCATGGTGGTGGTGGTGGTGGGGGTGATAGTGGTGGTGTGATGGTCATGGTGGTGGGGGTGATGGTGGTGGTGTGATGGTCATGGTGGTGGTGGTGGGGGTGATAGTGGTGGTGCGGTGGTCATGGTGGTGGTGGTGGGGGTGGTGGTGGTGGTGTAATGGTCATGGTGGTGGTGGTGGGGGTGATGGTGGTGGTGTGATGGTCATGGTGGTGGTGGTGTGATGGTCATGGTGGTGGTGCTGTGATGGTCATGGTGGTGGTGGTGGTGGGGGGGTGATGGTGGTGATGGTGATGGTGGTGGTGGTGTGATGGTCATGGTGGTGGTGGGGGTGATAGTGGTGGTGTGATGGTCATGGTGGTGGTGGTGGTGGGGGTGATAGTGGTAGTGTGATGGTCATGGTGGTGGTGGTGGGGGTGATAGTGGTGGTGGTGGGGGTGATAGTGGTGGTGTGATGGTCATGGTGGTGGGGGTGATGGTGGTGGTGTGATGGTCATGGTGGTGGTGGTGGGGGTGATAGTGGTGGTGCGGTGGTCATGGTGGTGGTGGTGGGGGTGGTGGTGGTGGTGTAATGGTCATGGTGGTGGTGGTGGGGGTGATGGTGGTGGTGTGATGGTCATGGTGGTGGTGGTGTGATGGTCATGGTGGTGGTGCTGTGATGGTCATGGTGGTGGTGGTGGTGGGGGGGTGATGGTGGTGATGGTGATGGTGGTGGTGGTGTGATGGTCATGGTGGTGGTGGGGGTGATAGTGGTGGTGTGATGGTCATGGTGGTGGTGGGGGTGATAGTGGTAGTGTGATGGTCATGGTGGTGGTGGTGGGGGTGATAGTGGTGGTGGTGGGGGTGATAGTGGTGGTGGTGGGGGTGATAGTGGTGGTGTGATGGTCATGGTGGTGGTGGGGGGGTGATGGTGGTGGTGGTGGTGGTGGGGGGTGATGGTGGTGGTGTGATGGTCATGGTGGTGGTGGTGGGGGGGTGATGGTGGTGGTGTGATGGTCATGGTGGTGGTGGTGGTGGGGGGGGTGATAGTGGTGGTGTGATGGTCATGGTGGTGGTGGGGGGTGATGGTGGTGGTGTGATGGTCATGGTGGTGGTGGTGGGGGTGATAGTGGTGGTGTGATGGTCATGGTGGTGGTGGTGGTGGGGGTGATAGTGGTGGTGTGATGGTCATGGTGGTGGTGGTGGGGGGGTCATGGTGGTGGTGTGATGGTCATGGTGGTGGTGGTGGGGGGGGGGTGATAGTGGTGGTGTGATGGTCATGGTGGTGGTGGGGGGAGTGATAGTGGTGGTGTGATGGTCATGGTGGTGGTGGTGGGGGGAGTGATAGTGGTGGTGTGATGGTCATGGTGGTGGTGGTGGGGGGGGGGGTGATGGTGGTGGTGTGATGGTCATGGTGGTGGTGGGGGGGGTGACGGTGGTAGTTATGGTGGGGGTGATGGTGATGGTGTGATGGTCATGGTGGTGGGGGTGGGGGGGGTTGGTGGTGGTGGGGGTGATGGTGATGGTGGTGGTGTGATGGTCATGGTGGTGGGGGGGGGGGTGATAGTGGTGGTGTGATGGTCATGGTGGTGGTGGGGGGGTGATGGTGGTGGTGTGATGGTCATGGTGGTGGTGGGGGGGGGGTGATGGTGGTAGTTATGGTGGGGGTGATGGTGATGGTGTGATGGTCATGGTGGTGGTGGTGGGGGGTGATGGTGGTAGTTATGGTGGGGGTGATGGTGATGGTGTGATGGTCATGGTGGTGGTGGTGGGGGGGTGATAGTGGTGGTGGTGGTGGGGGGGGTGATGGTCATGGTGGTGGTGGTGGATGGGGGGTGATAGTGGTGGTGGTGGGGGGGGTGATGGTTATGGTGGTGGTGGTGGGTGGGTGATGGTGGTAGTTATGGTGGGGGTGATGGTGGTGGTGTGATGGTCATGGTGGTGGTGGTGAGAGGAAGGGGGGGGGGGGTGGCAGGCGCGGAATACCAAGTGGTGGGGGGGGGGAATGGTGGACTGTTGGTGGGGCTGGCAGCCTTGGCAGACTCAAGCCTCACATTCCAAGCATTGTCTGCATTCTTCACCCGCCACATACCACCCCCTCCCCCACCCCTCCCCCAGCCCTCCACCACCATGTGGCTACCGCGTGGAGGTTCCGGCCATCGACGGCCACGGTGATGCCCGGAATAAGATGGTATTATCCAACCTACCAGTGATTGCACTCCATCAATACACATGTATAGTAAATGCAGCTCTTGCATCTGGACTATTCCCCACATACTTCAAGAATGCCACAATAAGATTAATCCCCAAGCCAGGTAAACCCCCAACCCAAACTGAAAACTACACGCCAATTTCCCTCCTCGAAGTACCAGGTAAAATATTCGAAAAAATAATCAATCAGAGACTTGTGAAGTACATTGAGGAGGAAGGGAAGTACAACACCAGGCAGCATGGGTTTAGAAACCGCAGAGGGGCCCATACAGCTATGGCCCTGATCTACCAGCATATAGCAGAGGGGCCCATACAGCTATAGCCCTGATCTACCAGCATATAGCCAACGCAGTGTCGAAAAAAGATTAGTGTCATATAGTGCTTCGAGACGTTTCGAAAGCCTTCGACAAAGTGTGGCACACAGGCCTAAACTATAAGATATCTGATCTAGGACTTCCTGAGAGATTTACTGCTACTCTCTGCAGCTTCATAGACAACAGAACTGCTAGGCTTAATATCGGCAGCTACTTGGGTGACGTAATAGAACTGAAAAGTGGAGTACCACAAGGAAGCCGCCTCTCCCCCACTCTATTCAACATATATACAGCTGACCTACCCCAACCCCAACATGGAGAATACATCACATACGCTGACGATGTCACCCAAATAATATGCCAACCGGGCCCATCAAAGCCGCTACTAGCCGACAAGGCCAAGGCGGCAATTGAACTCATAAACAACTTTGAGAAGCAATGGAAAATTAGCACCAACAAACAAAAGTTTCAGATAATACACATTGCGAAAAGAAACCCGGACCCCATCATCCTTGACAACCATCCGATCCAATATGCGGAGGTAGGCAGAATACTGGGACTTGTGATAAATAGAACAGGGATACAAATTCATGTAAGGGACCGACTAAACAAAGCCAAAGCAGTCTTAGGAAAATTGAGGAGATTCCGAAGTCTCATTACTAATATTCGGATCCACCTATATAAGGCTCTAGTTCGGCCGCATCTAAAGTATTCCCCAGTACCACTACACACCATAAAGAAAACTAACATGCAGAAACTGCAAGCAGTGCAAAATAAGGGGCTAAGGAGAGCAGCAAAACACCGTCCACCATATGATCAAACAATCCAGGAGCTCCACGAACTCCTGAACATACAGCGGAACACCATCGAAAATGTTAGAGGACCCAATGTTAGAAAGATTACTCCAAGATGAGACGCCCCGCTCCTACAGCTGGTGGCCCAAGATGAGACGCCCCACTCCCACAGCTGGTGGCCCAAGATGAGACGCCCCACTCCCACAGCTGGTGGCCCAAGATGAGACGCCCCACTCCCACAGCTGGTGGCCCAAGATGAGACGCCCCGCTCCCACAGCTGGTGGCCCAAGATGAGACGCCCCACTCCCACAGCTGGTGGCCCAAGATGAGACGCCCCACTCCCACAGCTGGTGGCCCAAGATGAGACGCCCCACTCCCACAGCTGGTGGCCCAGGATGAGACGCCCCGCTCCCAGGATGAGACGCCCCACTCCCACAGCTGGTGGCCCAAGATGAGACGCCCCGCTCCCACAGCTGGTGGCCCAAGATGAGACGCCCCACTCCCACAGCTGGTGGCCCAAGATGAGACGCCCCACTCCCACAGCTGGTGGCCCAAGATGAGACGCCCCACTCCCACAGCTGGTGGCCCAGGATGAGACGCCCCGCTCCCACAGCTGGTGGCCCAAGATGAGACGCCCCGCTTCCACAGCTGGTGGCCCAAGATGAGACGCCCCACTCCCACAGCTGGTGGCCCAAGATGAAACGCCCCACTCCCACAGCTGGTGGCCCAAGATGAGACGCCCCACTCCCACAGCTGGTGGCCCAAGATGAGACGCCCCACTCCCACAGCTGGTGGCCCAAGATGAGACGCCCCACTCCCACAGCTGGTGGCCCAAGAGCCTCGATTCACTAGATGAAATCCCCGCCCCACAGTACATAATTCCCAGATGAAATACTGACCAGATATCCTTCCCCCAATAATTGGAAAAATTGTGTATATGCATATTATATATATATATATATAGGGGTACCACCACTGGTTTAATTAAAGGGACCCACATCCTCGAAGAAGAAAATAAATAGTGTTCAGAGAAGACCTTGTGGATTCTCACTGAATACTTTAATCTTTTCCTCTCCTACCACCCCTATTATTTTTTTTTGTTTTTATTTGATTTTATTGCAATGTTACAGTTTACAGAAAACACACACTTATATAACAATATACCAATCAGTGTTCGAAGACCTCGTCCAGCTCCTCGGGGGTCGGGTGCGTACCCAAGATACAGCACGCATTTCCCCTCTGAACAGCTACACTGAGGCGCTGGAACATAAAACTGGCCGCTCTTGGGTCTCTAGTCTTCATAATGAGTTCATCGCCCAGCTCCTTCAGGAACTTAAGTGCACATTTACCCCAGGCGCCCAGAGTCTCAGAGCCTATTGGCACGAACCTGTAACAACGTTCTAGGTCCCTGTACTTGTTAGTTTTCTGGGTCTCCCTGATATATATATATATATATATATATATATATATATATATATATATATATATATATATATATATATATATATATATATATATATATATATATATATATATATATATGCAATTGACGATCACAAAACACTGATCATTTTATGCGGAAAATCCACAGAGAAATATGAAATGAGGTGAACGTTTCGGCTTTGTTAAAGCCTTTGTCAACACCAGACTGACTAAGGAGAAGGGAGAAGGGGGAGGATATATAGGCCGACACCTGACCAACCCATCCCTAGGGTTGGTCAGGTGTAATTAACCAAAATCAGGTATAGCTTAGCTTAAAATGGTCAAAGAGGAATAAGCGGTCAGAGAATAAGGATGAAAGATTAAAGAAAAGCCTCATGAACACACAATATATGAATATACAATTATAATGAGACATTGTAAGCCTCTCTATCAGAGTTGTTTCTTAAACTGTTGTGCAATATTATAACTTAAAAATGGATCAAGTTTGTACATTCCAGTACTAACATTAAGAAGATTTGGACACTGATTAGAGCAGACTCAATCAAATTCCGTTCCACGAAATCCCCACAATTGGTAATGCTTTTTGCCCCATTCCAGTTAATATTGTGATCGCATAAACTCGTATGTAGATACAATGCATTAGACGTTTGGGCAGTTCTAATACTATAAGCATGTTGTGACAACCGCAATTGTAAGGACTTTCCTGTTTGTCCAAGGTACACAGAATCACAATCATTGCAGGGAATCGAATACACACACCCTGCTGTATCAGGGGAGTTTTTTTCTTTTGATCCTCTTTGACCATTCTAAGCTAAGCTATACCTGATTTTGGTTAATTACACCTGACCAACCCTAGGGATGGGTTGGTCAGGTGTCGGCCTATATATCCTCCCCCTTCTCCCTTCTCCTTAGTCAGTCTGGTGTTGACAAAGGCTTTAACAAAGCCGAAACGTTCACCTCATTTCATATTTCTCTGTGGATTTTCCGCATAAAATGATCAGTGTTTTGTGATCGTCAATTGCATATATATATATATATATATATATATATATATATATATATATATATATATATATATATATATATATATATATATATATATATATATAATGTGTGTGTGTGAATAACTCGATAAATAATAATAATAATAATAATAAAATAAAGAGCCTTAAACAGTACAACATGTGTGGAAGCATCAGTGTGTGTATATATGAATGCTACACAGTATTCATCTATAGACATTCATATATGGTGAAACACATGTGAAGAACCTCTCACAGCTCCCTGACAAGAGGGAGCCAGCTTAGCTTAGCTGCCAACACCCCACACATGGTGTCAGCAAGGCGGACAGCCCGCCTGCTTCCCTACCTCTCACTGTATTTCCCACTTCTAAACGTCCCGCGATTTACAAGTCACGCCTGGCCTCGGGCCGGGCTTGGGGAGTAGAAGAACTCTCAGAACACCACCAACCAGGTATCCATCAGTCCCTTCACTTATACCTCTCCTTCCTCTTTACTCTCTCCCCCCCCCCCCCCCCCCCCCGAAAAAAAGGCCACGTTGGTCTCCAGGCCTCCTGGTTGGTCGTATTGGTCAACCAGGCCGTTGGACGCAGCTGTTCGCAGCCTGACGTATGAATCACAGCCTGGTTGATCAGGTATCCTTTATAGATGTTTATCGAGTTCTCTCTCTTGAACACTGTGAGGGGTTGGCCAGTTATGTCCCTTATGTGTAGTGGAAGTGTGTTGAACAGTCTCGGACCTCTGATGTTGATAGTTCTCTCTTGAACACTGTGAGAGGTCGGCCAGCTATGCCCCTTATGTGTAGTGGAAGCGTGTTGAACAGTCTCGGGCCTCTGATGTTGATAGTTCTCTCTTGAGCACTGTGAGGGGTCGGCCAGTTATGTCCCTTATGTGTAGTGGAAGCGCGTTGAACAGTCTCGGGCCTCTGATGTTGATAGTTCTCTCTTGAACACTGTGAGAGGTCGGCCAGTTATGCCCCTTATGTGTAGTGGAAGCGTGTTGAACAGTCTCGGGCCTCTGATGTTGATAGTTCTCTCTTGAACACTGTGAGGGGTCGGCCAGTTATGTCCCTTATGTGTAGTGGAAGCGTGTTGAACAGTCTCGGGCCTCTGATGTTGATAGTTCTCTCTTGAGCACTGTGAGGGGTCGCCAGTTATGTCCCTTATGTGTAGTGGAAGCGCGTTGAACAGTCTCGGGCCTCTGATGTTGATAGTTCTCTCTTGAACACTGTGAGAGGTCGGCCAGTTATGCCCCTTATGTGTAGTGGAAGCGTGTTGAACAGTCTCGGGCCTCTGATGTTGATAGTTCTCTCTTGAACACTGTGAGAGGTCGGCCAGTTATGTCCCTTATGTGTAGTGGAAGCGTGTTGAACAGTCTCGGACCTCTGATGTTGATAGTTCTCTCTTGAACACTGTGAGGGGGTCGGCCAGTTATGTCCCTTATGTGTAGTGGAAGCGTGTTGAACAGTCTCGGGCCTCTGATGTTGATAGTTCTCTCTTGAACACTGTGAGGGGTCGATCAGTTATGTCCCTTATGTGTAGTGGAAGCGTGTTGAACAGTCTCGGGCCTCTGATGTTGATAGTTCTCTCTTGAACACTGTGAGGGGTCGGCCAGTTATGTCCCTTATGTGTAGTGGAAGCGTGTTGAACAGTCTCGGGCCTCTGATGTTGATAGTTCTCTCTTGAGCACTGTGAGGGGTCGCCAGTTATGTCCCTTATGTGTAGTGGAAGCGCGTTGAACAGTCTCGGGCCTCTGATGTTGATAGTTCTCTCTTGAACACTGTGAGAGGTCGGCCAGTTATGCCCCTTATGTGTAGTGGAAGCGTGTTGAACAGTCTCGGGCCTCTGATGTTGATAGTTCTCTCTTGAACACTGTGAGAGGTCGGCCAGTTATGTCCCTTATGTGTAGTGGAAGCGTGTTGAACAGTCTCGGACCTCTGATGTTGATAGTTCTCTCTTGAACACTGTGAGGGGGTCGGCCAGTTATGTCCCTTATGTGTAGTGGAAGCGTGTTGAACAGTCTCGGGCCTCTGATGTTGATAGTTCTCTCTTGAACACTGTGAGGGGTCGATCAGTTATGTCCCTTATGTGTAGTGGAAGCGTGTTGAACAGTCTCGGGCCTCTGATGTTGATAGTTCTCTCTTGAACACTGTGAGGGGTCGATCAGTTATGTCCCTTATGTGTAGTGGAAGCGTGTTGAACAGTCTCGGGCCTCTGATGTTGATAGAGTTCTCTCTCGGAGTATCTGTTGCTTCTCTGCTCTTCAACAGGGGTATTCTGCACATCCTGCCATGTCTTCTGGTCTCATGTGATGTTATTTCTGTGTGCAGGTTTGGGACCAGCCCCTCTAATATTTTCCACGTGTAAATTATTATGCATCTCTCCCGCCTGCGCTCAAGGGAGTACAGATTTAGGCTCTTTAGTCGGTCCCAATAGTTTAAATGTTTTATTGAGTGATACCTGGCTGATGGGGTTCTGGGAGTTCGTCTACTCCCCAAGCCCGGCCCGAGGCCAGGCTCGACTTGTGAGAGTTTGGTCCACTAGGCTGTTGCTTGGAGCGGCCCGCAGGCCCACATACCCACCACAGCCCGGTTGGTCCGGCACTCCTTGGATGAATAAATCTAGTTTCCTCTTGAAGATGTCCACGGTTGTTCCGGCAATATTTCTTATGCTTGCTGGGAGGACGTTGAACAACCGCGGACCTCTGATGTTTATACAGTGTTCTCTGATTGTGCCTATAGCACCTCTGCTCTTCACTGGTTCTATTCTGCATTTTCTTCCATATCGTTCACTCCAATACGTTGTTATTTTACTGTGTAGATTTGGGACCTGGCCCTCCAGTATCTTCCAGGTGTATATTATTTGATATCTCTCTCGTCTTCTTTCTAGTGAGACATTTGGAGAGCTTTGAGACGATCCCAGTAATTTAGGTGCTTTATCTCGTCTATGCGTGCCGTATATGTTCTCTGTATTCCCTCTATTTCAGCAATCTCTCCTGCTCTGAAGGGGGAAGTGAGTACTGAGCAGTACTCAAGACGGGACAACACAAGTGACTTGAAGAGTACAAACATTGTGATGAAATTGAAATTGAAATAAGTTTATTGAGGTAAAATACACACAAAGGGATGAGGTAGCTCAAGCTATTCTCACCCCGTTCAGTACATCGTGTTAATACATACATAGACACACATCACAAACAATAAACATATTACCAAACATTCTGAGAGATAAACACATACATTTCCTCCTTCACAAGTAGTATGGTATCAGACGTACACACAAATACTTTTATGACCTAGGTATACTGTATAGACAATTTGCAAGAGACATGCAGATAATTCAACAAAATATTACAGTCTTGGTGCAAAATTCTTATATCTCTCAAGAATATCATCAACCTTTCCTTTGTGACGCATCCAGGCTATTTGTTCAGGAACAGTCCTTATCTCAGTGTTTCTATATACATTAATCAAGGGACAATCAAGAACATAATGGGCCAGGGTGTGAGACCTTAACATACCACATAGTTTACACTTCGTGTTATTATCATGAACACCTATCCCATATTCCCAGTAATATTTGTACCCAAGCCTGAGCCGCATGTACACAGAGTCACTCCAAGCATTTCTCCTTTTACCATAAGTGAAATGGGTGTTTTGACTCACATACATGTAGTGTTGCATGGTTTGACTTCTCTCATACATTATATCTCTCCTCTCCACTCCTGCCTGTGCCTGAATATTTCTGATTTTGCTTCTTATTTGTCTCATTGTGAATTCACATTCAATGTCAACTTGTGGTTTTGATGTGGCACGTTTGGCACCATTGTGATGGGATCCCTGGATTTGAAAGTTCTCGTAATCCATCCTATCATTTTTCTGGCTGTCGCAATATTTGCTTGGTTATGCTCCTTAAACGTTAGGTCGTCAGACATTATTATTCCCAAATCCTTTACATGCTGTTTTCCTACTATGGGTACATTTGATTGTGTTTTGTACTCTGTATTATGTTTAAGGTTCTCATTTTTACCGTACCTGAGTACCTGGAATTTATCACTGTTAAACATCATGTTATTTTCTGATGCCCAGTCGAAAACTTTATTAATATCAGCTTGAAGTTTTTCAGTGTCTTCAGCCGAGATAATTTTCATACTGATTTTTGTGTCATCTGCAAAGGATGATACGAAGCTGTGACTTGTATTTTTGTCTATATCTGATATGAGAATAAGGAAAAGCAGCGGTGCAAGGACTGTACCCTGAGGTACAGAGCTTTTCACTGCACTTGGACTAGATTTTATATGGTTGACCGTTACTCGCTGAGTCCTGTTTGACAGAAAACTGAGTATCCAGCGTCCTACTTTACCGGTTATTCCCATTGACTTCATTTTGTGTGCTATCAACCCATTGACTTCATTTTGTGTGCTATCACGCCATGGTCACATTTATCGAAAGCCTTTGCGAAGTCCGTGTATATTCATCAGCATTCTGTTTTTCTTTTAATGCCTCAGTGACTTTGTCGTAGTGCTCAAGTAGCTGTGAGAGGCACGATCTTCCCGCTCGAAATCCATGTTGGCCTGGGTTGTGAAGGTCATTGGTATCCATGAAATTGGTGACCTGACTCCTAATCACTCGTGAATTCTAGCAGTAAAGGATCTCTGCACGCTCTCCAGGTCAGCAATTTCTCCAGCTTTGAAAGGGGCTGTCATTGTGCAGCAGTACTCCACTCTAGAGAGCACGAGCGTTTTGAAAAGTATCATCATCGGTATAGCATCTCTAGTGTGAAAGGTTCTTGTTATCCAACCTGTCATTTTTCTTGCAGTTGTGACGGCTACTTTATTGTGTTCTTTAAAGGTAAAGTCTTCCGACATGAGTTCACCCAAATCCTTTACATTGCTTTTTCGTTCTATGTTATGATTTGACTATTTTGTACGTGGTTTCCCTTTTTATATTAAATTTTTTTTTTCCGTAGCGCATGAGCTGGAACTTATCTTTCTTAAACGCCATATTGTTTTCTGTAGCCCATAGAATGACCTTATTTACATCTGATTGGAGGTTTGCTGTGTCCTCTATGTTGTTTACTTTAAAAAAAATCCTAGTGTCATCTGCAAAGGATAATGCAGTACTATAGGTTATGTTCTTGTCTATGTCCGATATGAGCATGAGAAAAGTACTGGAGCAAGCACAGTACCCTGGGGGACTGTACTGGAGCAAGCACAGTACCCTGGGGGACTGTACTGGAGCAAGCACAGTACCCTGGGGGACTGTACTGGAGCAAGCACAGTACCCTGGGGGACTGTACTGGAGCAAGCACAGTACCCTGGGGGACTGTACTGGAGCAAGCACAGTACCCTGGGGGACTGTACTGGAGCAAGCACAGTACCCTGGGGGACTGTACTGGAGCAAGCACAGTACCCTGGGGGACTGTACTGGAGCAAGCACAGCACCCTGGGGGACTGTACTGGAGCAAGCACAGTACCCTGGGGGACTGTACTGGAGCAAGCACAGTACCCTGGGGGACTGTACTGGAGCAAGCACAGTACCCTGGGGGACTGTACTGGAGCAAGCACAGTACCCTGGGGGACTGTACTGGAGCAAGCACAGTACCCTGGGGGACTGTACTGGAGCAAGCACAGTACCCTGGGGGACTGTACTGGAGCAAGCACAGTACCCTGGGGGACTGTACTGGAGCAAGCACAGTACCCTGGGGGACTGTACTGGAGCAAGCACAGTACCCTGGGGGACTGAGCTCTTCATGGTTGATGGTCCGGATTTTATTTTGTTGACTATTACACATTGGGTTCTGATAGTCAGGAAATTGTAGATCCATCTGCCTATTTTTCTGGTAATTCCTTTTGAACTCATTTTGTGTTCAATAACACCATGGTCACATTTGTCGAAGGCTTTTGTAAAATCTGTGTAAATTACATCAGCGTTTTGTTTGTCTTCCATGGCATCTAATGCCATATCATAGTGGTCCAGCAACTGCGACAGGCAAGAGCGCCCTGTTCTGATACCATGTTGTCCGGGGTTATGGAGATGCTGTGATTCCATGTATTTTGTGATCTTACTTCTTAGCACTCTCTCAAAGATTTTTATGATGTGTGATGTTAGTGCTATCGGTCTGTAATTTTTGGCCTCTACCTTATTTCCTCCTTTATGGAGTGGTGCTATCTTTGCTGTTTTTAGTATGTCAGGGATAACGCCAGTATCTTGGCTTTGTCTCCACAGAATGTGGAGGACCTACGATAGTGTTATTTTACAGTTCTTGATGAATATGGAGTTCCAAGAATCCGGGCCTGGTGCAGAGTGCATAGGCATACTGTCTATGGCTTCTTCAAACTCCAGTGGGGACAGGGTGATATCTGATATATGATGTTGGTATCATATCCATGAAAAATTAATTTGAGTTATCACTCTTCAGTGTGTTTAGTGGCTCGTTGAAAACAGAGTCGTACTGATTCCTCAGTAACTCGCTCATTTCTTTGTTGTCATCAGTGAAAGTTCCATCTCCCTTTCGCAGGGCCCCGATACTAAATGTAGTTTTTGATCTTGATTTTGCATAGGAGAAAAAATATTTCGGATTTCTCTCTATTTCACTGACCGCCTTTTCCTCTCTTTGTCTCTCCTGGGTTTTGTATGATTCTTGTAGCTTGAGTTCAATTGTTCCTATTTCTCTACCTAACCTTCGCCGTTCTTGAGATAGGGTGCGACTCTCAAGTTGTTCCGCGATTCGTTTTCTTCGTCTATGGAGGGAACGACGTTCCCGTTCCAATCTGCATCTCTTCCTCTCTTTTCTTAGGCGTATGCGGTTTGAACATATTTCTAGTGCTACTGAGCTTATTTTTTCCAGGCACTGGTTCAGGTTTGCATTTTCTAGCTGTTCTTCCCAGTTTATTTCTGTGAAGTCCTGGTATATTTGCTCCCAGTTTATCTGTTTATTATTGAAGTTGAATTTGCTGAAATCTCCTCCACCGGTAATCTGGACTGGCTTTGAAAGGTCCATTCCCCATGGTTGTCAGAACTTCAATTAGGTTGTGATCTGAGTAACAGGTATTTGTAATCATTATGTTCCTGATCAATTCATCATTATTCGTGACAATGAGGTCCAGCGTGTTCTCCTTCCTAGTTGGTTCTACTATTTGCTGGTTTAAGGCAAACCTGTCGCACATCCGTAGCAGGTCATTTGCATGTGCCTGTTCATTTAGGCTACTTCCTGGTATTCCCGCTGATATAACTATTAGCCAGGGTCTTCCATTTCAGGTGCCGTAGGTTCAAGTCCCCAAGCAGGATGATCTTCGCTGCTGGATTTGTGATTTGTTCTATTTTCATTAGTTAAATTCCAGGCCAGTATTTACCCAGGTCTTTCCTAATTCAAAACTTAACCAATTTATATACAATGTCTTGAGTTCTGTATTGTGTTATGTTTACCATTTTGAATAATTCGTCTATCCCCTGTATTATACATTATTGTATACAATGGTGGGAGGGATAGCGGCGTGTGACTCTGAGGGCCTAGTAACAAGACTAGCCACGCCTAGCAAACCACTAACTCATCCTTGCTAACTACCAATTCACACTCGTAAATCAGACAATTGCTAACACGAGGAAACATTCCAGAGGACAAGAATTATTGAGCCAAGCAAGCTTAAGGCGGGCCAAGGTTACGTGGTGTGGGCTGACCCCAGCTGTTGGGGCCAGCGTCCACCCCCCCCCACACATAACCCCAGCTGTTGGGGCCAGCGTCCACCCCCCCCCCACACATAACCCCAGCTGTTGGGGCCAGCGTCCACCCCCCCCCACACATAACAGACCCCAGCTGTTGGGGCCAGCGTCCACCCCCCCCCCACACATAACCCCAGCTGTTGGGGCCAGCGTCCACCCCCTCCACACATAACAGATCCCAGCTGTTGGGGCCAGCGTCCACCCCCCCCCCACACATAACCCCAGCTGTTGGGGCCAGCGTCCACCCCCACCCCCACACATAATCCCAGCTGTTGGGGCCAGCGTCCACCCCCCCCCCCACACACATAACAGACCCCAGCTGTTGGGGCCAGCGTCCACCCCCCCCCACACATAACAGACCCCAGCTGTTGGGGCCAGCGTCCACCCCCCCACACATAACAGACCCCAGCTGTTGGGGCCAGCGTCCACCCCCCCCACACATAACAGACCCCAGCTGTTGGGGCCAGCGTCCACCCCCCCACACATAACCCCAGCTGTTGGGGCCAGCGTCCACCCCCCCACACATAACCCCAGCTGTTGGGGCCAGCGTCCACCCCTACATAACCCCAGCTGTTTGGGGCCAGCTTCCACCCCCCCCCCCCCACACATAACCCCAGCTGTTGGGGCCAGCGTCCACCCCCCCCCCCACACATAACCCCAGCTGTTGGGGCCAGCGTCCACCCCCCCCCACACATAACCCCAGCTGTTGGGGCCAGCGTCCACCCCCCCCACACATAACCCCAGCTGTTGGGGCCAGCGTCCACCCCCCCCTCACATAACCCCAGCTGTTGGGGCCAGCGTCCACCCCCCCCCCCCACACATAACCCCAGCTGTTGGGGCCAGCGTCCACCCCCTCCACACATAACCCCAGCTGTTGGGGCCAGCGTCCACCCCCCCCCACATAACCCCAGCTGTTGGGGCCAGCGTCCACCCCCCCCACACATAACCCCAGCTGTTGGGGCCAGCGTCCACCCCCCCACACATAACCCCAGCTGTTGGGGCCAGCGTCCACCCCCCCACATAACCCCAGCTGTTGGGGCCAGCGTCCACCCCCCCCACATAACCCCAGCTGTTGGGGCCAGCGTCCACCCCCCCCCCACATAACCCCACCTGTTGGGGCCAGCGTCCACCCCCCCCCACACATAACCCCAGCTGTTGGGGCCAGCGTCCACCCCCCCCACACATAACCCCAGCTGTTGGGGCCAGCGTCCACCCCCCCCCCACACATAACCCCAGCTGTTGGGGCCAGCGTCCACCCCCCCCCCACATAACCCCAGCTGTTGGGGCCAGCGTCCACCCCCCCCACACATAACCCCAGCTGTTGGGGCCAGCGTCCACCCCCCCCCACACATAACCCCAGCTGTTGGGGCCAGCGTCCACCCCCCCACACATAAACCCCAGCTGTCGGGGCCAGCGTCCACCCCTCTCCCCCACACATAACCCCAGCTGTTGGGGCCAGCGTCCACCCCCCCCCCACACATAACCCCAGCTGTTGGGGCCAGCGTCCACCCCCCCCCCACACATAAACCCCAGCTGTTGGGGCCAGCGTCCACCCCTCTCCCCCACACATAACCCCAGCTGTTGGGGCCAGCGTCCACCCCCCCCCACACATTACCCCAGCTGTTGGGGCCAGCGTCCACCCCCCCTCACACATTACCCCAGCTGTTGGGGCCAGCGTCCACCCCCCCCACACATTACCCCAGCTGTTGGGGCCAGCGTCCACCCCCACCCCCCACACATTACCCCAGCTGTTGGGGCCAGCGTCCACCCCTCTCCCCCACACATAACCCCAGCTGTTGGGGCCAGCGTCCACCCCCCCACACATAAACCCCAGCTGTTGGGGCCAGCGTCCACCCCCCCCCACACATAAACCCCAGCTGTTGGGGCCAGCGTCCACCCCTCTCCCCCACACATAACCCCAGCTGTTGGGGCCAGCGTCCACCCCCCCACACATAAACCCCAGCTGTTGGGGCCAGCGTCCATCCCCACCCCCCCCACATTACCCCAGCTGTTGGGGCCAGCGTCCACCCCCCCCACATAACCCCAGCTGTTGGGGCCAGCGTCCACCCCCCCCCCCCACATAACCCCAGCTGTTGGGGCCAGCGTCCACCCCCCCCCCCACACATAAACCCCAGCTGTTGGGGCCAGCGTCCACCCCCCCCCCCCCACATTACCCCAGCTGTTGGGGCCAGCGTCCACCCCCCCCACATAACCCCAGCTGTTGGGGCCAGCGTCCACCCCCCCCCACATTACCCCAGCTGTTGGGGCCAGCGTCCACCCCCCCCCCACATAACCCCAGCTGTTGGGGCCAGCGTCCACCCCCCCCCCACATTACCCCAGCTGTTGGGGCCAGCGTCCACCCCCCCCCACATAACCCCAGCTGTTGGGGCCAGCGTCCACCCCCCCCCACACATAAACCCCAGCTGTTGGGGCCAGCGTCCACCCCCCCCCCCACATTACCCCAGCTGTTGGGGCCAGCGTCCACCCCCCCCACATAACCCCAGCTGTTGGGGCCAGCGTCCACCCCCCCCCCACATAACCCCAGCTGTTGGGGCCAGCGTCCACCCCCCCCCCCACATAACCCCAGCTGTTGGGGCTGGTACTGCATGTGTATTATAATTAACGAGGACGGGAACTTGCAAGGTCTCATACTTACGTGTCTTTAGTAACCGGTTTTTTTACTGGTTTTTGTTTCTAGGCGTAGTGAGAGCCGACCCTGGCGCCACCATGGTCGGCGGCCGGGTCCTCCTGGCGTCACCATGGTCGGCGACCGGGCCCTCCTGGCGCCACCAGGGTGGTCGACGGCCGGGCCCTCCTGGCGCCACCAGGGTGGTCGACGGCCGGGCCCTCCTGGCGCCACCAGGGTGGTCGACGGCCGGGCCCTCCTGGCGCCACCAGGGTGGTCGACGGCCGGGCCCTCCTGGCGCCACCATGGTCGACGGCCGGGCCCTCCTGGCGCCACTAGGGTGGTCGACGGTCGGGCCCTCCTGGCGCCACCAGGGTGGTCGACGGCCGGGCCCTCCTGGCGCCACCAGGGTGGTCGGCGGCCGGGCCCTCCTGGCGCCACCATGGTCGACGGCCGGGCCCTCCTGGCGCCACCAGGGTGGTCGACGGCCGGGCCCTCCTGGCGCCACCAGGGTGGTCGACGGCCGGGCCCTCCTGGCGCCACCAGGGTGGTCGACGGCCGGGCCCTCCTGGCGCCACCAGGGTGGTCGACGGCCGGGCCCTCCTGGCGCCACCAGGGTGGTCGACGGCCAGGCCCTCCTGGCGCCACCAGGGTGGTCGACGGCCGGGCCCTCCTGGCGCCACCATGGTCGACGGCCGGGCCCTCCTGGCGCCACCAGGGTGGTCGACGGTCGAGCCCTCCTGGCGCCACCAGGGTGGTCGACGGCCGGGCCCTCCTGGCGCCACCAGGGTGGTCGGCGGCCGGGCCCTCCTGGCGCCACCATGGTCGGCGGCCGGGCCCTCCTGGCGCCACCAGGGTGGTCGACGGCCGGGCCCTCCTGGCGCCACCAGGGTGGTCGACGGCCGGGCCCTCCTGGCGCCACCAGGGTGGTCGGCGGCCGGGCCCTCCTGGCGCCACCAGGGTGGTCGACGGCCGGGCCCTCCTGGCGCCACCAGGGTGGTCGACGGCCGGGCCCTCCTGGCGCCACCAGGGTGGTCGACGGCCGGGCCCTCCTGGCGCCACCAGGGTGGTCGACGGCCGGGCCCTCCTGGCGCCACCAGGGTGGTCGACGGCCGGGCCCTCCTGGCGCCACCATGGTCGGCGGCCGGGTCCTCCTGGCGCCACCAGGGTGGTCGACGGCCGGGCCCTCCTGGCGCCACCAGGGTGGTCGACGGCCGGGCCCTCCTGGCGCCACCATGGTCGACGGCCGGGCCCTCCTGGCGCCACCATGGTCGACGGCCGGGCCCTCCTGGCGCCACCATGGTCGGCGGCCGGGTCCTCCTGGCGCCACCATGGTCGGCGGCCGGGTCCTCCTGGCGCCACCAGGGTGGTCGGCGGCCGGGTCCTCCTGGCGCCACCATGGTCGGCGGCCGGGTCCTCCTGGCGCCACCATGGTCGGCGGCCGGGTCCTCCTGGCGCCACCAGGGTGGTCGGCGGCCGGGTCCTCCTGGCGCCACCATGGTCGGCGGCCGGGTCCTCCTGGCGCCACCATGGTCGGCGGCCGGGTCCTCCTGGCGCCACCATGGTCGGCGGCCGGGTCCTCCTGGCGCCACCATGGTCGGCGGCCGGGTCCTCCTGGCGCCACCATGGTCGGCGGCCGGGTCCTCCTGGCGCCACCAGGGTGGTCGGCGGCCGGGTCCTCCTGGCGCCACCATGGTCGGCGGCCGGGTCCTCCTGGCGCCACCATGGTCGGCGGCCGGGTCCTCCTGGCGCCACCATGGTCGGCGGCCGGGTCCTCCTGGCGCCACCATTGTCGACGGCCGGGCCCTCCTGGCGCCATCAGGGTGGTCGGCGGCCGGGTCCTCCTGGCGCCACCATGGTCGGCGGCCGGGCCCTCCTGGCGCCACCAGGGTGGTCGACGGCCGGGCCCTCCTGGCGCCACCAGGGTGGTCGGCGGCCGGGCCCTCCTGGCTCCACCAGGGTGGTCGGCGGCCGGGCCCTCCTGGCGCCACCAGGGTCGGCGGCCAGGTCCTCCTGGCGCCACCAGGGTCGGCGGCCGGGTCCACCTGGCGCCACCAGGGTCGGCGGCCGGGTCCTCCTGGCGCCACCAGGGTCGGCGGCCGGGCCCTCCTGGCGCCACCATGGTCGGCGGCCGGGCCCTCCTGGCGCCACCATGGTCGGCGGCCGGGCCCTCCTGGCGCCACCATGGTCGGCGGCCGGGTCCTCCTGGCGCCACCATGGTCGGCGGCCGGGTCCTCCTGGCGCCACCATGGTCGGCGGCCGGGCCCTCCTGGCGCCACCATGGTCGGCGGCCGGGCCCATCTGGCGCCACTATGGTCGGCGGCCGGGCTCTGGCGCCACCATGGTCGGCGGCCGGGCCCTCCTGGCGCCACTATGGTCGGCGGCCACCAGGGTGGTCGGCGGCCGGGCTCTGGCGCCACCATGGTCGGCGGCCGGGCCCTCCTGGCGCCACTATGGTCGGCGGCCACCAGGGTGGTCGGCGGCCACCAGGGTGGTCGGCGGCCGGGCTCTGGCGCCACCATGGTCGGCGGCCGGGCGTTTAGGGAGGCGCGGACACTCACCTGTAGAACTGTGGTATAACTTTCAGTCGGTCCCAATAGTTTAGATGTTTTACTGGGTGGATTCTAGCAGTAAAGGATCTCTGCACGCTCTCTAGGTCAGCAATTTCTCCGGCTCTGAAAGGGGCTGTCATTGTGCAGCAGTACTCCACTCTAGTGAGCACTAGCGTCTTGAAAAGTATCATCATCGGTATAGCATCTCTAGTGTGAAAAGTTCTTGTTATCCAACCTGTCATTTTTCTTGCAGTTGTGACGGCTACTTTATTGTGTTCTTTAAAGGTAAGGTCTTCCGACATGAGTACACCCAGATCCTTTACATTGCTTTTTCGTTCTGTTATGTTTTGACTGTATTTTGTACGTGGTTTCCTGTTTTCTATTTTCATTTTTTCCGTAGCGCATGAGCTGGAACTCATCTTCCTTAAACATACTATTTTCTGTAGTTCATAGAAAGATCTGATTTATATCTGATTGGAGGTTTGCCGTGTCCTCTGTTTTCTACTCTCATAAAAATCCGTGCCATCTGTAAAGGATGATACAGTGCTATAGGTTGTGTCCTTGTCTGTGTCCGATATAAGGATGAGAAAAAGTACTGGAGCAAGCACAGTACCCTGGGGGACTGTACTGGAGCAAGCACAGTACCCTGGGGGACTGTA
>NC_091163.1:36298440-36390940 GCF_040958095.1 Procambarus clarkii
CCTCTATAGTGGTTGTTGTTGTGTGGTGACGTGTTCCTCTATAGTGGTTGTTGTTGTGTGGTGACGTGTTCCTCTATAGTGGTTGTTGTTGTGTGGTGACGTGTTCCTCTATAGTGGTTGTTGTGTGTGGTGACGTGTTCTCTATAGTGGTTGTTGTGTGGTGGTGACGTGTTCTCTATAGTGTGTTGTTGTTGTGTGGTGACGTGTTCTCTATAGTGGTTGTTGTGGGTGGTGACGTGTTCCTCTATAGTGGTGTTGTGTGGTGGTGACGTGTTCTCTATAGTGGTGTTGTTGGTGGTGACGTGTTCTCTATAGTGGTTGTTGTTGTGTGGTGAACGTGTTCCTCTATAGTGGTGTTGTGTGTGGTGACGTGTTCTCTATAGTGGTTGTTTTGTGTGGTGACGTGTTCTCTATAGTGGTTGTTGTGTGTGGTGACGTGTTCCTCTATATAGTGGTTGTTGTGTGGTGACGTGTTCCTCTATAGTGGTTGTTGTTGTGTGGTGACGTGTTCTCTATAGTGGTTGTGTGTGTGGTGACGTGTTCTCTATAGTGGTTGTTGTGTGTGGTGACGTGTTCCTCTATAGTGGTGTTGTTGTGTGGTGACGGTTCCTCTATAGTGGTTGTTGTTGTGTGGTGACGTGTTCCTCTATAGTGGTTGTTGTGTGGTGACGTGTTCCTCTATAGTGGTTGTTGTTGTGTGTGGTGACGTGTTCCTCTATAGTGGTGTGTTGTGTGGTGACGTGTTCCTCTATAGTGGTTGTTGTTGTGTGGTGACGTGTTCCTCTATAGTGGTTGTTGTTGTGTGGTGACGTGTTCCTCTATAGTGGTTGTTGTGTGGTGACGTGTTCTCTATAGTGGTTGTTGTTGTGTGGTGACGTGTTCTCTATAGTGGTTGTTGTTGTGTGGTGACGTGTTCTCTATAGTGGTTGTTGTTGTGTGGTGACGTGTTCCTCTATAGTGGTTGTTGTGTGGTGACGTGTTCTCTATAGTGGTTGTTGTTGTGTGGTGACGTGTTCCTCTATAGTGGTTGTTGTGTGGTGGTGACGTGTTCCTCTATAGTGGTTGTTGTGTGTGGTGACGTGTTCCTCTATAGTGGTTGTTGTTGTGTGGTGACGTGTTCCTCTATAGTGGTTGTTGTTGTGTGGTGGACGTGTTCTCTATAGTGGTTGTTGTTGTGTGGTGACGTGTTCCTCTATAGTGGTTGTTGTTGTGTGGGTGACGTGTTCTCTATAGTGGTTGTTGTTGTGGTGGTTGTGACGTGTTTCTCTATAGTGGTTGTTGTTGTGTGGTGACGTGTTCTCTATAGTGGTTGTGTTGTGTGGTGGGACGTGTTCCTCTATAGTGGTTGTTGTGTGTGGTGACGTGTTTCCTCTATAGTGGTTGTTGTTGTGGTGGTGACGTGTTCTCTATAGTGGTTGTTGTTTGTGTGGTGACGTGTTCCTCTATAGTGGTGTTGTTGTGTGGTGACGTGTTTCTCTATAGTGGTTTGTTGTTGTGTGGTGACGTGTTCCTCTATAGTGGTTGTTGTTGTGTGGTGGACGTGTTCCTCTATAGTGTTGTTGTTGTGTGGTGACGTGTTCCTCTATAGTGGTTGTTGTTGTGTGGTGACGTGTTCTCTATAGTGGTTGTTGTGTGTGTGACGTGTTCCTCTATAGTGGTTGTTGTTGTGTGGTGACGTGTTCTCTATAGTGGTTGTTGTTGTGTGGTGACGTGTTCCTCTATAGTGGTTGTTGTTGTGGTGACGTGTTCCTCTATAGTGGTTGTTGTGTGGTGACGTGTTCTCTATAGTGGTTGTTGTTGTGTGGTGACGTGTTCTCTATAGTGGTTTGTTGTTGGTGGTGACGTGTTCCTCTATAGTGGTTGTTGTTGTGTGGTGACGTGTTCTCTATAGTGGTTGTTGTTGTGTGGTGACGTGTTCCTCTATAGTGGTTGTTGTTGTGTGGTGACGTGTTCTCTATAGTGGTTGTTGTTGTGTGGTGACGTGTTCTCTATAGTGGTTGTTGTTGTGTGGTGACGTGTTTCTCTATAGTGGTTGTTGTTGTGTGGTGACGTGTTCTCTATAGTGTTGTTGTTGTGTGGTGACGTGTTCCTCTATAGTGGTTGTTGTTGTGTGGTGACGTGTTCTCTATAGTGGTTGTTGTTGTGTGGTGACGTGTTCCTCTATAGTGGTTGTCTGTTGTGTGGTGACGTGAGTGTTCCTCTATAGTGGTTGTTGTTGTGTGGTGACGTGTTCTCTATAGTGGTTGTTGTTGTGTGGTGACGTGTTCCTCTATAGTGGTTGTTGTTGTTGTGGGTGACGTTTTCTCTATAGTGGTTGTTGTTGTGTGGTGACGTGTTCTCTATAGTGGTTGTTGTTGTGTGGGTGACGTGTTCTCTATAGTGGTTGTTGTTGTGTGGTGACGGGTCCTCATAGTGGTTGTTGTTTGGTCGGTGACGTGTTCTCTATAGTGGTTGTTGTTGTGTGGTGACGTGTTCTCTATAGTGGTTGTTGTTGTGTTGGTGAGCGTGTTCTCTATAGTGGTTGTTGTTGTGTGTGACGTGTTCTCTATAGTGGTTGTTGTGTGGTGGTGACGTGTCTCTATAGTGGTTGTTGTTGTGGTGGTGAGTGTTCTCTATAGTGGTTGTTGTTGTGGTGGTGACGTGTTCCTCTATAGTGGTTTGTTGGTTGTGTGGTGACGTGTTCCTCTATAGTGGTTGTTGTGTGTGGTGACGTGTTCTCTATAGTGGTTGTTGTTGTGTGGTGACGTGTTCTCTATAGTGGTTGTTGTTGTGTGGTGACGTGTTCCTCTATAGTGGTGGTTGTTGTGTGGTGGACGTGTTCTCTATAGTGGTTGTTGTTGTGTGGTGACGTGTTCCTCTATAGTGGTTGTTGGTGTGGTGACGTGTTCTCTATAGTGGTTGTTTGTTGTGTGGTGACGTGTTCCTCTATAGTGGGTTGTCGTTGGTGTGGTGACGTGTTCTCTATAGTGGTTGTTGTTGTGTGGTGACGTGTTCTCTATAGTGGTTGTTGTTGTGTGGTGACGTGTTCCTCTATAGTGGTTGTTGTTGTGTGGTGACGTGTTCCTCTATAGTGGTTGTTGTTGTGTGGTGACGTGTTCCTCTATAGTGGGTTGTTGTTGTGTGGTGACGTGTTCTCTTATAGTGGTTGTTGTTGTGTGGTGACGTGTTCTCTATAGTGGTTGTTGTTGTGTGGTGACGTGTTCCTATAGTGGTTGTTGTTGTGTGGTGGTGACGTGTTCTCTATAGTGGTTGTTGTGTGGTGGTGACGTGTTCCTCTATAGTGGTTGTTGTTGTGTGGGTGACGTGTTCTCTATAGTGGTTGTTGTTGTGTGGTGACGTGTTCTCTATAGTGGTTGTTGTGTGTGTGGTGACGTGTTCCTCTATAGTGGTTGTTGTTGTGTGGTGACGTGTTCTCTATAGTGGTTGTTGTTGTGTGGTGACGTGTTCCTCTATAGTGGTTGTTGTTGTGTGGTGACGTGTTCTCTATAGTGGTTGTTGTGTGGTGGTGACGTGTTCCTCTATAGTGGTTGTTGTTGTGTGGTGACGTGTTCCTCTATAGTGGTTGTTGTTGTGTGGTGACGTGTTCCTCTATAGTGGTTGTTGTTGTGTGGTGACGTGTTCCTCTATAGTGGTTGTTGTGTGGTGACGTGTTCCTCTATAGTGGTTGTTGTGTGGTGACGTGTTCTCTATAGTGGTTGTTGTGTGGTGACGTGTTCCTCTATAGTGGTTGTTGTTGTGTGGTGGTGACGTGTTCTCTATAGTGGTTGTTGTTGTGTGGTGACGTGTTCTCTATAGTGGTTGTTGTTGTGTGGTGACGTGTTCTCTATAGTGGTTGTTGTTGTGTGGTGACGTGTTCTCTATAGTGGTTGTTGTTGTGTGGTGACGTGTTCTCTATAGTGGTTGTTGTGTGGTGACGTGTTCTCTATAGTGGTTGTTGTTGTGTGGTGACGTGTTCTCTATAGTGGTTGTTGTTGTGTGGTGACGTGTTCTCTATAGTGTTGTTGTGTGGTGCGTGTTCTCTATAGTGGTTGTTGTGTGTGGTGACGTTTCTCTATAGTGGTTGTTGTGTGGTGGTTGTCGGAAAATCCGACACCATTTAATAATCATACAGATAATAGCTGTGTTGTATAAACAAGTTAACCATAGAAAACGTAACTTGTAGTGGAATTACCGTCTATAGAAAACGGGATATCATCACCACATACTATTATAATTCACCAGCTATTTTGCTGGGAATTATTCTTAAATACATTAGTCTTTGGACTTTACCATCATAAAAACATCTTATATAAATTAACTTAATTATCAATATTAAAGTAGAGTAAATGTGACCCTTCTATCACTTTCTGAAATCTGGACAATGTAAGCCAGGCGTGAGAGTGAGGAAGGAGGGCAGCCATTGTTGTTACCTCCGAGACGTGTGGAGCAAATTCGGCTCCTATCATTCTGGACAATGTCGGCCAGTAACGTCAATAGTATGGAGTGTTAAACAGCCATTGTGTTTATATTGAGACCAGAGGCACACGGGAGCAAATACGGCTCCTGTTAATTTTACTTGGACGTAGTGTTATGGAAACCAAAGGTACCATCTCCAACACGATGTCTACAATTCAAGTTAAGTGTCTATCCGAAACCCGTTTATCATTCATTTATGGCCATTAATGTCAGGATATAGGGTGACCCGGTTAGATCGCGAAATCGCCTCAAACTAAAGGTAATTAAGCCAGGTCTCAATGTTCCATGTACTGTATAGTGTTTTCTCTGATATACTTGTCATATATAGGATTCTGGCTTCACAGCTAGCGCACTTTTGACAGGTCAAGACGAGGATGGAAGACTTTGTGCACCAGTTACTGGGTGAGGAAGCTACCTCAAAGAGGATAATTTGGTGTCTACACCCTAGTTATACCTGGTGGACTAACCTGCTGTACTATAAGATAAGGAACCTCTTTAATGTATGTAGTTATTTCTGTAGTTTGATTGGCTGCATATATATATTAATTTAATAACCCCCCCCCCTAATGTGTAGAGGATCGATTTGTGAGATTATGAGATTATTGCAGAAATACAGTCCACTTATCATTATACAAATTGCTATCGAAGTATACAAATTAACGTAAATATAAATTCATATAAATTAAATAAATATAAATCTCACAGGTCGGTTCCCACAGTGGTGACGTGTTCTCTATAGTGGTTGTTGTGTGGTGACGTGTTCCTCTATAGTGGTTGTTGTGTGGTGGTGACGTGTTCTCTATAGTGGTTGTTGTTGTGTGGTGACGTGTTCTCTATAGTGGTTGTTGTGTGGTGGTGACGTGTTCTCTATAGTGGTTGTTGTGTGGTGACGTGTTCCTCTATAGTGGTTGTTGTGTGGTGACGTGTTCCTCTATAGTGGTTGTTGTGTGGTGACGTGTTCCTCTATAGTGGTTGTTGTGTGGTGACGTGTTCTCTATAGTGGTTGTTGTGTGGTGACGTGTTCTCTATAGTGGTTGTTGTGTGGTGACGTGTTCTCTATAGTGGTTGTTGTTGTGTGGTGACGTGTTCTCTATAGTGGTTGTTGTTGTGTGGTGACGTGTTCTCTATAGTGGTTGTTGTTGTGTGGTGACGTGTTCTCTATAGTGGTGGTTGTTGTGTGGTGACGTGTTCTCTATAGTGGTGGTTGTGTTGTGTGGTGACGTGTTCTCTATAGTGGTTGTTGTTGTGTGACGTGTTCTCTATAGTGGTTGTTGTTGTGTGGTGGTGACGTGTTCCTCTATAGTGGTTGTTGTGTGGTGACGTGTTCTCTATAGTGGTTGTTGTGTGGTGGTGACGTGTTCCTCTATAGTGGTTGTTGTTATGTGGTGGTGACGTGTTCCTCTATAGTGGTTGTTGTGTGGTGACATGTTCCTCTATAGTGGTTGCTGTGTGGTGACGTGTTCCTCTATAGTGGTTGTTGTTGTGTGGTGACGTGTTCCTCTATAGTGGTTGTTGTTGTGTGGTGGTGACGTGTTCCTCTATAGTGGTTGTTGTTGTGTGGTGGTGACGTGTTCCTCTATAGTGGTTGTTGTTGTGTGGTGGTGACGTGTTCCTCTATAGTGGTTGTTGTTGTGTGGTGGTGACGTGTTCCTCTATAGTGGTTGTTGTTGTGTGGTGACGTGTTCCTCTATAGTGGTTGTTGTTGTGTGGTGACGTGTTCCTCTATAGTGGTTGTTGTTGTGTGGTGACGTGTTCCTCTATAGTGGTTGTTGTGTGGTGGTGACGTGTTTCTATAGTGGTTGTTGTTGTGTGGTGACGTGTTCCTCTATAGTGGTTGTTGTTGTGTGGTGACGTGTTCCTCTATAGTGGTTGTTGTTGTGTGGTGACGTGTTCCTCTATAGTGGTTGTTGTGTGGTGACGTGTTCCTCTATAGTGGTTGTTGTTGTGTGGTGACGTGTTCCTCTATAGTGGTTGTTGTGTGGTGACGTGTTCCTCTATAGTGGTTGTTGTTGTGTGGTGACACGTTCCTCTATAGTGGTTGTTGTATGGTGACGTGTTCCTCTATAGTGGTTGTTGTTGTGTGGTGACGTGTTCCTCTATAGTGGTTGTTGTTGTGTGGTGACGTGTTCCTCTATAGTGGTTGTTGTTGTGTGGTGGTGACGTGTTCCTCTATAGTGGTTGTTGTTGTGTGGTGGTGACGTGTTCCTCTATAGTGGTTGTTGTTGTGTGGTGGTGACGTGTTCCTCTATAGTGGTTGTTGTTGTGTGGTGGTGACGTGTTCCTCTATAGTGGTTGTTGTTGTGTGGTGACGTGTTCCTCTATAGTGGTTGTTGTTGTGTGGTGGTGACGTGTTCCTCTATAGTGGTTGTTGTGTGGTGACGTGTTCCTCTATAGTGGTTGTTGTTGTGTGGTGACGTGTTCCTCTATAGTGGTTGTTGTTGTGTGGTGGTGACGTGTTCCTCTATAGTGGTTGTTGTTGTGTGGTGACGTGTTCTCTATAGTGGTTGTTGTTGTGTGGTGGTGACGTGTTCCTCTATAGTGGTTGTTGTTGTGTGGTGGTGACGTGTTCCTCTATAGTGGTTGTTGTGTGGTGACGTGTTCTCTATAGTGGTTGTTGTTGTGTGGTGGTGACGTGTTCCTCTATAGTGGTTGTTGTTGTGTGGTGGTGACGTGTTCTCTATAGTGGTTGTTGTGTGGTGACGTGTTCCTCTATAGTGGTTGTTGTTGTGTGGTGGTGACGTGTTCCTCTATAGTGGTTGTTGTGTGGTGACGTGTTCCTCTATAGTGGTTGTTGTTGTGTGGTGACGTGTTCCTCTATAGTGGTTGTTGTTGTGTGGTGACGTGTTCCTCTATAGTGGTTGTTGTTGTGTGGTGGTGACGTGTTCCTCTATAGTGGTTGTTGTTGTGTGGTGGTGACGTGTTCCTCTATAGTGGTTGTTGTTGTGTGGTGGTGACGTGTTCTCTATAGTGGTTGTTGTGTGGTGACGTGTTCCTCTATAGTGGTTGTTGTGTGGTGGTGACGTGTTCCTCTATAGTGGTTGTTGTGGGGTGGTGACGTGTTCCTCTATAGTGGTTGTTGTGTGGTGGTGACGTGTTCCTCTATAGTGGTTGTTGTGTGTGTGACGTGTTCCTCTATAGTGGTTGTTGTTGTGTGGTGACGTGTTTCTCTATAGTGGTTTGTTTGTGTGGTGACGTGTTCTCTATAGTGGTTGTTGTGTGGTGGTGACGTGTTCCTCTATAGTGGTTGTTGTGTGGTGACGTGTTCCTCTATAGTGGTTGTTGTGTGGTGACGTGTTCCTCTATAGTGGTTGTTGTGTGGTGACGTGTTCCTCTATAGTGGTTGTTGTTGTGTGGTGACGTGTTCCTCTATAGTGGTTGTTGTGTGGTGACGTGTTCCTCTATAGTGGTTGTTGTGTGGTGACGTGTTCCTCTATAGTGGTTGTTGTGTGGTGACGTGTTCCTCTATAGTGGTTGTTGTTGTGTGGTGACGTGTTCCTCTATAGTGGTTGTTGTTGTGTGGTGACGTGTTCCTCTATAGTGGTTGTTGTGTGGTGACGTGTTCCTCTATAGTGGTTGTTGTGTGGTGGTGACGTGTTCCTCTATAGTGGTTGTTGTGTGGTGACGTGTTCCTCTATAGTGGTTGTTGTGTGGTGACGTGTTCCTCTATAGTGGTTGTTGTGTGGTGACGTGTTCCTCTATAGTGATTGTTGTGTGGTGACGTGTTCCTCTATAGTGGTTGTTGTTGTGTGGTGACGTGTTCCTCTATAGTGGTTGTTGTGTGGTGGTGACGTGTTCCTCTATAGTGGTTGTTGTTGTGTGGTGACGTGTTCCTCTATAGTGGTTGTTGTGTGGTGACGTGTTCCTCTATAGTGGTGTGTTGTGTGGTGACGTGTTCCTCTATAGTGATTGTTGTTGTGGTGACGTGTTCCTCTATAGTGATTGTTGTGTGGTGACGTGTTCTCTATAGTGGTTGTTGTTGTGTGGTGACGTGTTCCTCTATAGTGGTTGTTGTGTGGTGACGTGTTCCTCTATAGTGGTTGTTGTTGTGGTGACGTGTTCCTCTATAGTGGTTGTTGTGTGGTGACGTGTTCCTCTATAGTGGTTGTTGTGTGGTGACGTGTTCCTCTATAGTGTTGTTGTGTGGTGACGTGTTCCTCTATAGTGGTTGTTGTGTGGTGACGTGTTCCTCTATAGTGGTTGTTGTGTGGTGGTGACGTGTTCCTCTATAGTGGTTGTTGTTGTGTGGTGACGTGTTCCTCTATAGTGGTTGTTGTGTGGTGACGTGTTCCTCTATAGTGGTTGTTGTGTGTGGTGACGTGTTCCTCTATAGTGGTTGTTGTTGGTGGTGACGTGTTCCTCTATAGTGGTTGTTGTTGTGTGGTGACGTGTTCCTCTATAGTGGTTGTTGTGTGGTGACGTGTTCCTCTATAGTGGTTGTTGTGTGGTGGTGACGTGTTCCTCTATAGTGGTTGTTGTGTGGTGGTGACGTGTTCCTCTATAGTGGTTGTTGTTGTGTGGTGACGTGTTCTCTATAGTGGTTGTTGTGTGGTGACGTGTTCCTCTATAGTGGTTGTTGTTGTGTGGTGACGTGTTCCTCTATAGTGGTTGTTGTGTGGTGGTGACGTGTTCCTCTATAGTGGTTGTTGTGTGGTGGTGACGTGTTCCTCTATAGTGGTTGTTGTGTGGTGGTGACGTGTTCCTCTATAGTGGTTGTTGTGTGGTGGTGACGTGTTCCTCTATAGTGGTTGTTGTGTGGTGGTGACGTGTTCCTCTATAGTGGTTGTTGTGTGGTGGTGACGTGTTCCTCTATAGTGGTTGTTGTGTGGTGGTGACGTGTTCCTCTATAGTGGTTGTTGTGTGGTGGTGACGTGTTCCTTTATAGTGGTTGTTGTGTGGTGACGTGTTCTCTATAGTGGTTGTTGTGTGGTGACGTGTTCTCTATAGTGGTTGTTGTTGTGTGGTGACGTGTTCCTCTATAGTGGTGGTTGTTGTGTGGTGACGTGTTCCTCTATAGTGGTTGTTGTGTGGTGGTGACGTGTTCCTCTATAGTGGTTGTTGTGTGGTGGTGACGTGTTCCTCTATAGTGGTTGTTGTGTGGTGGTGACGTGTTCTCTATAGTGGTTGTTGTGTGGTGGTGACGTGTTCTCTATAGTGGTTGTTGTTGTGTGGTGACGTGTTACTCTATAGTAGCAGTAGGCATCCTTCAGTGTAAAGACTATGGAGTTGCGCCCTGACAGGGCGCAAAGCTTGGGTAGGTAGATATGGAGGAGAAGCTGTTACCCATGCAGCAGGTCCCCCCTCTCCACGTTGCTGAAATTATCCAATAGAAAGGCAAATGCCAATACACATGGTTCCAGCACCGTCGCAGGAGCTGCCAGAACGAGGTCGACGTCAACAACGGTAACTCCGGATTTTTCCTCGAGGTTGACTCCTGAAAATTTTAAATTTAATTTTACTCCTGAAGCCTTTCCCAAAATAGGGTATGGCCGCAAGGCAGCGGAGGTTTAAAATCATGGTTTTCCTTCCCCCTAGATGGACTGCCTTCCCAGGCTATCGAGACCCATCTACCCGGAGCGCTGGTTTTAAGGCGCCAGAGGCACGCCTTCGCCCCTTCACCTGTCGGTAAAAGCAGTTCCGCCGGACTTAAAGACTAAGCCACCCGTGCAGGCCAGGAGTTGGACTTGGTTGTCAGAGGCTACTGGAGACGCACGCCGTATAGGAGCATTTTATAGGTGATGGGAGCTCGTCCCCCATTACCACCCCCTGGCTATGACAACCCCTTGGAACCCGTGTTCTCTAGAGTCTCTATAATGGGAGCCGGTCGGCCGAGCGGACAGCACGCTGGACTTGTGATCCTGTGGTCCTGGGTTCGATCCCAGGCGCCGGCGAGAAACAATGGGTAGAGTTTCTTTCACCCTATGCCCCTGTTACCTAGCAGTAAAATAGGTACCTGGATGTTAGTTAGCTGTCACGGGCTGCTTCCTGGGGGTGGAGGCCTGGTCGAGGACCGGGCCCCGGGGACACTAAAGCCCCGAAATCATCTCAAGATAACCTCAAGATAGTGGTGGTTGTGTGTGGGTGGTGACGTGTGCTCTAGTGCTCGCCCGCTTCTCTCCTCGCTGGGTACTTCAGTATTTCCTTGTAACTCAATCATCAGCTTTGTTACATATCTTCTTAATAACAGTATTACTGTTCTTTATCAGGCGAGGGTTGAGTGCTGGGACTGCATACTCAGGCGTTTGTCTCACCTAGGTTGTGTATAAAGCCTTGAGGGCTTCGTGGACCATTACTAGTGGAGTCATGTGGTGTATCGGGTGAAGGGGTTTTTGATGGGTCAACATACCCACAAGTGGATCTTTGATGGGTCAACATACCCACAAGGAGATCTTTGATGGGTCAACATACCCACAAGTGGATCTTTGATGGGTCAACATACCCACAAGATCTTTGATGGGTCAACATACCCACAAGTGGATCTTTGATGGGTCAACATACCCACAAGGGGATCTTTGATGGGTCAACATACCCACAAGTGGATCTTTGATGGGTCAACATACCCACAAGGAGATCTTTGATGGGTCAACATACCCACAAGTGGATCTTTGATGGGTCAACATACCCACAAGTGGATATTTACCTGGTTTTACCTGAGGGGGCGAGCATCTGTTTAATGGCCACTCCGGGTACAGGAAGCAGAGGGCTTGTCAAAGGTCTCCCCCGCCCCCCTTTTTTCCTTGAGTTTTTCTAACTATTCAGAAGTGCAGTAATGGTTTGACATTTACGGCTCCGGCGGGTAGGCGGTTCCATGGATTTTTAACCCTGTGGGTGAAAAAGTTTTTCTCCTATGTGGTGGCTTGTTGAGAGAGAGAGAGAGAGAGAGAGAGAGAGAGAGAGAGAGAGAGAGAGAGAGAGAGAGAGAGAGAGAGAGAGAGAGAGAGAGAGAGAGAGATTGAGAGAGAGAGAGAGAGAGATTGAGAGAGAGAGAGAGAGAGATTGAGAGAGAGAGAGAGAGATTGAGAGAGAGAGAGAGAGAGATTGAGAGAGAGAGAGAGAGATTGAGAGAGAGAGAGAGAGATTGAGATTGAGAGAGAGAGATTGAGAGAGAGAGAGAGAGAGAGAGAGAGAGAGAGAGAGAGAGAGAGAGAGAGATTGAGATTGAGAGATTGAGATTGAGATTGAGAGAGAGAGAGAGAGAGAGAGAGATTGAGAGAGAGAGATTGAGATTGAGAGAGAGAGAGATAGATTGAGAGAGAGAGATTGAGATTGAGAGAGAGAGAGAGAGATTGAGACAGAGAGAGAGATTGAGAGAGAGAGAGAGATTGAGAGAGAGAGAGAGATTGAGAGAGAGAGAGAGATTGAGAGAGAGAGATTGAGAGAGAGAGAGAGATTGAGAGAGAGAGAGAGATTGAGAGAGAGAGAGATTGAGAGGGAGAGAGGGAGGGGGGGGGGTGAGGGAGGGAGAGAGAGAGACTGAGACTGAGACTTGAGCACCTATATACTTCTGGGTTTGGAGTCCGTGTGCCTTCTGTTACTAACTTAGAGGTAACTTCCGGAGCTGGAACCCCCTGGGGGCAGTTCCTTGGTGCCTTTAACCTTGTGACAGTTCCTGCGACGGCGCTGGAACCAATCATACTGGCGTTTGCCATTATATTGGAGACTTGGGCGCCGTGGAGAGGACCTGCTGCATGGGTAACAGCTTCACCGCCGTATGAACCTACCCTGGCTTTGCGCCGTGGAGAGGCCACTCCAGAGCGACAACCAGAGCGCAAGTGTATAGTCTCCTGAGACTGATGGATGCCTACTACTATGTACCCGGTTACCCGGTATCCCGTACTGGAGTATCCAGATACTTCTTCACACACTCCCGTACTGGAGTATCCAGATACTTGTGGTGTTGTTCACACACTCCCGTACTGGAGTATCCAGATACTTCTTCACACACTCCCGTACTGGAGTATCCAGATACTTGTGGTGTTGTTCACACACTCCCGTACTGGAGTATCCAGATACTTCTTCACACACTCCCGTACTGGAGTATCCAGATACTGATGGTGTTGTTCACACACTCCCGTACTGGAGTATCCAGATACTGGTGGTGTTTTTCACACACTGATGAAGGAAACTGATATGGAAGGAATGATATGCACATTCCATATCAGTCGGCATACTGATATGCGACTGATATGGAAGAAAATGCAGAATAGAACCAGTGAAGAGCAGAGGTGCCATGGGCACAATCAGAGAACACTGTATAAACATCAGAGGTCCAGGTTGTTCAACGTCCTCCCAGCGACTATAAGAAATATTGCCGGAACAACCGTGGACATTTTCAAGAGGAAACTAGATTTATTCCTCCAAGGAGTGCCGGACCAACCGGGCTGTGGTGGGTATGTGGGCCTGCGGGCCGCTCCAAGCAACAGCCTGGTGGACCAAACTCTCACAAGTCGAGCCTGGCCTCGGGCCGGGCTTGGGGAGTAGAAGAACTCCCAGAACCCCATCAACCAGGGGGGGGGGGGCGGAAGGGGCTAGGTTGTGAGGATATGAGTGGTGGTGGTGGTGGTGGTGGCCGGGGCCCGGTCTCTGAGCCAGGGTGGTGGTGGTGGTGGCCGGGGCCCGGTCTCTGAGCCAGGGTGGTGTTGGTGGTGGCCGGGGCCCGGTCTCTGAGCCAGGGTGGTGGTGGTGGTGGCCGGGGCCCGGTCTCTGAGCCAGGGTGGTGTTGGTGGTGGCCGGGGCCCGGTCTCTGAGCCAGGGTGGTGTTGGTGGTGGCCGGGGCCCGGTCTCTGAGCCAGGGTGGTGGTGGTGGTGGCCGGGGCCCGGTCTCTGAGCCAGGGTGGTGTTGGTGGTGGCCGGGGCCCGGTCTCTGAGCCAGGGTGGTGGTGGTGACAGTAAGGGTGACACACCAACACTTGTGGCCGGGTTAACCCGCCCGCGGCGTCAGAGCAACACCCGCGGCGTCAGAGCAACACCCGCGGCGTCAGAGCAACACCCGCGGCGTCAGAGCAACACCCGCGGCGTCAGAGCAACACCCGCGGCGTCAGAGCAACACCCGCGGCGTCAGAGCAACACCCGCGGCGTCAGAGCAACACCCGCGGCGTCAGAGCAACACCCGCGGCGTCAGAGCAACACCCGCGGCGTCAGAGCAACACCCGCGGCGGAGACGGACCCGCCAACACCACTGACACAACACCAGAGGGAAGCAATGCGGTAGTAGAGATGCTCAAGTGTGGCAGGAGACGCCGGAGGCTGAGGGTGCTGCTGCTGCTGCTGCTGCTGCTGCTGCTGCTGCTCCTGCTGCTGCTGCTGCTGCTGCTGCTGCTGCTGCTGCTGCTGCTCTCGTGACGATACTATCACCCCATCACCACTCCCCTACCCTCCCTCCCCGCCACGGCTCCTGCTGCACACTTCTCAAATACTTTAATTAACATAGTTAACTTGATGACTATTGTGTGCTGATGATGCAGCAGCTGCTGGTCCTCCGGGTTCTTGCTCCCTCACCTGCATCCTCCTCCTGTAGGGGCACCTTGCTCCTCCTCCTGTAGGGGCACCTTGCTCCTCCTGTAGGGGCACCTTGCTCCTCCTCCTGTAGGGGCACCTTGCTCCTCCTCCTGTAGGGGCACCTTGCTCCTCCTCCTGTAGGGGCACCTTGCTCCTCCTCCTGTAGGGGCACCTTGCTCCTCCTCCTGTAGGGGCACCTTGCTCCTCCTCCTGTAGGGGCACCTTGCTCCTCCTCCTGTAGGGGCACCTTGCTCCTCCTCCTGTAGGGGCACCTTGCTCCTCCTCCTGTAGGGGCACCTTGCTCCTCCTCCTGTAGGGGCACCTTGCTCCTCCTCCTGTAGGGGCACCTTGCTCCTCCTCCTGTAGGGGCACCTTGCTCCTCCTCCTGTAGGGGCACCTTGCTCCTCCTCCTGTAGGGGCACCTTGCTCCTCCTCCTGTAGGGGCACCTTGCTCCTCCTCCTCCTCCTGTAGGGGCACCTTGCTCCTCCTCCTCCTCCTGTAGGGGCACCTTGCTCCTCCTCCTCCTCCTGTAGGGGCACCTTGCTCCTCCTCCTCCTGTAGGGGCACCTTGCTCCTCCTCCTGTAGGGGCACCTTGCTCCTCCTCCTCCTGTAGGGGCACCTTGCTCCTCCTCCTCCTGTAGGGGCACCTTGCTCCTCCTCCTCCTCCTGTAGGGGCACCTTGCTCCTCCTCCTCCTCCTGTAGGGGCACCTTGCTCCTCCTCCTCCTCCTGTAGGGGCACCTTGCTCCTCCTCCTCCTCCTGTAGGGGCACCTTGCTCCTCCTCCTCCTGTAGGGGCACCTTGCTCCTCCTCCTCCTCCTGTAGGGGCACCTTGCTCCTCCTCCTCCTCGTGTAGGGGCACCTTGCTCCTCCTCCTCCTCGTGTAGGGGCACCTTGCTCCTCCTCCTCCTCGTGTAGGGGCACCTTGCTCCTCCTCCTCGTGTAGGGGCACCTTGCTCCTCCTCCTCCTCCTGTAGGGGCACCTTGCTCCTCCTCCTCCTCGTGTAAGGGCACCTTGCTCCTCCTCCTCGGGAGATCCACCACCATAGTCCGCTTGAGCCCCACCCATCGCTTCCTTACTTGTAGGCTCTGGGGTTGGATCCCCGACGGTGGAAGTGGTGGGTGGCCGCCCCTACACTCTCTCCTTCAATCCCAGCCTCTTGTCCTCATATGCCACCTCCTTGACCTCACGTGTCAGCTGCTTGACCTCATATGCCACCTCCTTGACCTCATGTGTCAGCTGCTTGACCTCATATGCCACCTCCTTGACCTCACGTGTCAGCTGCTTGACCTCATATGCCACCTCCTTGACCTCATGTGTCAGCTGCTTGACCTCATATGCCACCTCCTTGACCTCATGTGTCAGCCTCTTGACCTCATATGCCATCTCCTTGTCCTCACGTGTCAGCTGCTTGACCTCATATGCCACCTCCTTGTCCTCACGTGTCAGCCTCTTGACCTCATATGCCACCTCCTTGTCCTCATGTGTCAGCCTCTTGACCTCATATGCCACCTCCTTGTCCTAACGTGTCAGCCTCTTGTCCTCATATGCCACCTCCTTGTCCTCACGTGTCAGCTGCTTGACCTCATATTGTCCCCGTGTGGTGTAGACTTGCTGGCCCACTGCTTCCTCCTCCTAACTGCCTTACCTTTCTCCTCTTACTTACCTTATCTTACCTTACTCTTGGTAGTTACTTTACCGGTCCCATGGTAATTAACTTTACATTTTTACTGGGCCTTTGAAACCTTTAATTTGTCAATGTTCATTCTGACGTTATGGGAATACGTCTTAATTCATTGTCTTCATGTGCTTGAAACATTTGTGAGGGGCAATGTGAGGGGCATTGTGAGGGGCATTGTGAGGGGCACTGTGGGGGGCACTGTGGGGGGCACTGTGAGGGGCACTGTGAGGGGCACTGTGAGGGGCATTGTGAGGGGCATTGTGAGGGGCACTGTGAGGGGCATTGTGAGGGGCATTGTGAGGGGCATTGTGAGGGGCATTGTGAGGGGCATTGTGAGGGGCATTGTGAGGGGCACTGTGAGGGGCACTGTGAGGGGCATTGTGAGGGGCACTGTGATGGGCACTGTGATGGGCACTGTGATGGGCATTGTGAGGGGCATTGTGAAGGGCATTGTGAGGGGCATTGTGAGGGGCACTGTGATGGGCATTGTGATGGGCACTGTGATGGGCACTGTGAGGGGCATTGTGAGGGGCATTGTGAGGGGCATTGTGAGGGGCATTGTGAGGGGCATTGTGAGGGTCATTGTGAATGGCATTGTGATGGGCATTGTGAAGGGCATTGTGAGGGGCACTGTGATGGGCACTGTGATGGGCACTGTGATGGGCATTGTGAGGGGCATTGTGAGGGGCACTGTGAGGGGCACTGCGAGGGGCACTGTGAGGGGCACTGTGAGGGGCACTGCGAGGGGCACTGTGATGGGCACTGTGATGGGCATTGTGAGGGGCACTGTGAGGGGCACTGTGAGGGGCACTGCGAGGGGCACTGCGAGGGGCACTGCGAGGGGCACTGTGAGGGGCACTGCGAGGGGCACTGTGAGGGGCACTGTGAGGGGCACTGTGAGGGGCACTGTGAGGGGCACTGTGATGGGCATTGTGAGGGGCATTGTGAGGGGCACTGCGAGGGGCACTGCGAGGGGCACTGCGAGGGGCACTGCAAGGGGCATTGTGAGGGGCACTGCGAGGGGCACTGTGAGGGGCACTGTGAGGGGCACTGCGAGGGGCACTGCGAGGGGCACTGTGAGGGGCACTGTGAGGGGCACTGCGAGGGGCACTGTGAGGGGCACTGTGAGGGGCACTGTGAGGGGCACTGCAAGGGGCACTGCAAGGGGCACTGTGATGGGCATTGTGAGGGGCACTGTGAGGGGCACTGCGAGGGGCACTGCGAGGGGCACTGTGAGGGGCACTGTGAGGGGCACTGTGATGGGCACTGCGAGGGGCACTGTGAGGGGCACTGCGAGGGGCACTGTGATGGGCACTGCGAGGGGCACTGTGAGGGGCACTGTGAGGGGCACTGTGAGGGGCACTGCGAGGGGCACTGTGATGGGCACTGCGAGGGGCACTGTGAGGGGCACTGCGAGGGGCACTGTGAGGGGCACTGTGATGGGCACTGTGATGGGCACTGCGAGGGGCACTGTGAGGGGCACTGTGAGGGGCACTGTGATGGGCATCTCTCTAGTGTGACTGCTGACGTGTCACCTCCTCACTCCAGTCTTGGCTTCTCTTCTCTATTATAACTTGCTCTCGTCTCTCAAGGATCCTATTGTGTCTTGTGTTTTGGTCTTTTGTTTTGTCTTGTGTTTTGGACTTTTGTCTCGTGTTTTGGACTTTTGTCTTGTGTTTTGGACTTTTGTCTCGTGTTTTGGACTTTTGTCTTGTGTTTTGGTCTTTTGTCTTGTTTTGGACTTTTGTCTTGTCTTTTGGACTTTTGTCTTATGTAGGCATAAAATAACTTGGGTTGTGTTGTATGTGTTGGACAAGTCTTCCGTGAGAGCTTCCTTTAGCTGACGAGGTTTCCTGAGTGGCTGAGATGACTGGATATGTTATAATTTGTGCGATTCTTAGGTGGGTTGATACATGTTCCTGAGGTTATTCTTGGGTGTTAAAGCAGTATTTACTCTACCTAGCAGTAAATAGGTACCTGGGAGATAGACAGCTGCTACGGGCTGCTCCCTGGGGGGTGTGTAACAAAAAGGAGGCCTGGTCGAGGACCGGGCCGCGGGGCCGCTAAACCCCGAAATCATCTCAAGATAACCTCAAGATACTGCTCCTTATCTATCCAGTTCTTCAACGTTGCCGCCTTCTCGGTACACGTTTTTGAACAAATTCATTGATCTTAAATGTTCTCAGGATGCTTCCGTGTCGGGGTTTCCTGTTAACTCCAGGAGTAATGCCTCTCTCCTTCCATCATAGTCTGCTCCAAGATGGTCTAGAAGTAGTCTGCTCCAAGATGGTCTAGAAGTAGTCTGCTCCAAGATGGTCTAGAAGTTATTGTCCTCTACAGTTATATGGGTTTCTGTAATTGTATATGATCTTATAGTGGTTTCAGGAGCTGAATGCTAAGCTTGCAATTAGGATAGCCAGAGATCCCCATTACAATGATATTGCCAAGAAAAAACTGAGCTCTGTGCTAATTTCAGGGGGAAACAGGAGAAGCAAAAAATGGCATCACAGAACAGTCTGCTACCTTGAAGAGCTTCACCTGCTTGAGCAAGCCCGTGAGCTCCTGCCTGTAGAGAGGTTACCTCCCTGGGAGGATGACTCATGTAAGATCATCATCAATGAAATGGCAATGAAAAAATCCAACATGATACCACAAGAAATGAGGCACAAGTATCTCGAGGACATTTATAAAGAAGCCGGAGATGAACTAGATCAAATCTACACTGACGGGTCATCTAATCCTATCAATGGCAGGGCTGGTGCAGCATACACGGTAATCAAGGATAATACCTTCCAACGCAGAAATGAAGAAAAAGCACGTATTGAGAACTATGCATCTTCAACGCAAGCAGAGCTAACTGCCATTGTTATGGCGTTAAGGTTTCTTGAACGGAACACTAATGGTGCAGTGATTTGCACCGATTCAAAAGCAGCACTGCAAAGCCTAAGTAAAAATCAGGCAGAAAATCTTGCAATAGTCGCTGAAATCAAGAGAGCTGTGAGAGTACTTACCAATCAGGGAAGAGTCATCAAGTTTCTGTGGATCCCCTCCCATGTTGGAATATGTGGGAATGAACGAGCAGATGTGCTGGCTGCTGAAGGCGCTGAAGGAGACCATATTGAATACTTCATACCCAAGACTCAACTACAAATTAGAGGTATTATCAGGCAACATCACCGTGACAAGGTAACTGAGGAAAGGAGGATAGAAGCACAAACCAGTGAATCTGTACGATGGTACAACATGGTTGCAGCTGGCAATCCCAATCAGTATGGCCGAAGAGGAGGACGACGAGTGAGAGAATCTGTAATAGCGAGAATCCGTCTTGGATACAAATATCCATGGAGATTTGGAATGGAAACAACAGTTGATCAGCGAAGTTGCAGAATCTGTGGTGAGAGTGATGGACACCGCCTTGACCACTATCTACGTGAATGTGAACACCTGAGAGACATTAGGAATAACTGTAGAATAATAAACCCCACATTGTTTGAGTTAGGAAAACACTATTTGTCAAATATTGATACTGTTCTTAAAAGATTTCCCCATTTTGCACCCGCAAGATAACGTAAGCTTTTAAGGGTTGATAAATGTTAATCTTCTTGTTTGAGGAGCTGTTCACTTGAGACAGTTAAGCAAGTCCCAGCTGTGTCTGGGTACAAGTGACAGGATGAACAACCCAGCGGGTTTTCTTCCTATTGGGGAGTGTTGTACATTCTGCTATGGCGGTATGTTCACTCACAAGATGAGTGGCGCTGCCCAATAAACTCGCCCCTCGGGGCAAAATTTAAAAAAAAAAAAATTTAACTTATAGTGGTCACAGGAAGGGTCCCTCCCCCACCCCACCTGTATATAATGGACCAATAACCTCTTGTTCTGTTGTAATACCCCTCAATGTCCCTTTTGTTATCACCCTGAACCTTTCAATTGTAACCCTTCTCTGTACTCTGTGAACGGCTCTCCGCTCAATACCCCAGCTTAACTCTGTTACAGTCCAGTATGACCCCTCACTGGACGGCCACGAATATAAACTGAATATTAAATTAGGAGGACATAAGAAGGATAGGGGTTATTAATTTATTACTAAGTATAAAATAAAAACATTAGAGCACTGCCACCACCTTCCAAACATAAATGAATGTGTAAGATTATTGAGACCCTAGGAAGGACGGGACTCAATAATCAGGGAACTCAAAGTAAATGACTCTTAATGGATTAAACCTGTAGTCTTACGGAACTGAACGGGAGATTCTAGAGCGACTTTACTGTTCATAAGATGGAGAACACGGGGGAACTTCTAGCACAGCAATCTTGAGTTATCTTGAGATGATTTCGGGGCTTTAGTGTCCCCGCGGCCCGGTCCTCGACCAGGCCTCCACCCCCAGGAAGCAGCCCGTGACAGCTGACTAACTCCCAGGTACCTATTTACTGCTAGGTAACAGGGGCATTCAGGGTGAAAGAAACTTTGCCCATTTGTTTCTGTCTCGTGCGGGAATCGAACCCGCGCCACAGAATTACGAATCCTGCGCGCTATCCACCAGGCTACGAGGCCAGCAAATGAGAATCACAAGAATGAATAACACAGTCATTAATCAAAGGGAACAGATAACTAAACAAAAAATTACGTTAATATTTGTTATTTATTGGAACCAGCATATTTAAATCAAAATTGAAACATAACCTACTCTAATAAAAATTAAAATCTGCTATGAGGCACGGCCTGTAATACCAGTGTTACAACTCAAGTACACTATACCTTCAATACTGCAGCCTGCCAAAGGATGTTGATTGGCTGCCCACAGGTCAGTTGACCTGTATGTACCTCAGCCGAGGTCCCCAGACACACTAAACTTTTCTTTATTGAAAACGCTCACCAGTGGAACAGGCTGCACCCCCTAGTTCCTAGGCCCACATTAACTCCGCCTATCCCAAGCCTATGGCCAATGGATTTTACCATGACTAGGTGCTCTAGAAACTGGGCCAATGGCATGGGCAGGCACTACCCTGTGAGGCTCCGCCTCCCCAGGCCTACATGTCTTTAACCAATCCGGATCAGGCTTAACCATAAGGGTCAATTCCTCTTGACAGAAAACTCCAAAAACTGGGAAGACACCAACGACTTTCCTGGCTGGGCACCCACGTGTAACTTGAGATCCCAAGTTTATTACCCCCAGGGTAATATACCCAACTTCGTCACTGGCCCGGAGGACAGGAGAGAGAGGGGAGCAAGTGGCTTCAAGCTGTTTATGACCCCCCCCCCCCCCCCCGTGACAAAAGACAAATGACCCAAGGGAGGGTAGGCAAGCGAGAGAAGGGAAGGGGAAGAGGAAGGAGAAGAGAAAGGGGGAAGGGGAACGGGGAGGGGGGGAAAGGGTTATGGTATGCATATACCATTACACTGTTGTGACAAGATGAAGGAGGTTACCCGGGGTGTGTGAGGTGGTGTGTGAGAAGGGAGTGGTGTACACTGCTGTAGACACCGCCCACCTCTGCCTGCTGCTACACTCACCCAGTCTCGTGTCTGGAGGTTAAAGTCTCCCATTATATCAACTCTCTGGGCTTCACTCGCACCAATCACCACATTACGCACAACACCTCCGCCTCTTGAAGCACCTCTACACTCCCCACACTCTCACAACTCTCCTATAATTCCTATTCTAATGTTTTAATTACTCACTAGATTAATATATGTTTATATATATATATATATATATATATATATATATATATATATATATATATATATATATATATATATATATATATATATATTTATATTTTGGTAGCAGTCTTTCCTGTAGACATATATTATTAAATATGACCGAAAAAGTAAGATTAATAATTCTAACACGAATTTTCTCAATCTTTCGTACATTATGCTTCACTGTTGCAGGTAAATCAAAAATCACTTCTCCAAAATTCATTTTTATTTCTAGTCTGACGCGACACGGGCGCGTTTCGTAAAACTTATTACATTTTCAAAGACTTCACAAATACACAACTGATTAGAACTTGCGTTTCCCTGATTTTATATCTACATTTGAGTGAGGTGGGAAGGGTGATGTGGCATTACATTTGAGTGAGGTGGGAAGGATGATGTGGCATTAACACAAGACAGAACACTAGAGGATATTAATAGGGTATTAAAAGTATCAACACAAGACAGAACAGAAACAATGGGTATTGAATAGAAGTGTTTGTAGAAAGCCTATTGGTCCATATTTCTTGATGCTTCTATATTGGAGCGGAGTCTTGAGGTGGGTAGAATATAGTTGTGCAATAATTGGCTGTTGATTGCTGGTGTTGACTTCTTGATGTGTAGTGCCTCGCAAACGTCAAGCCGCCTGCTATCGCTGTATCTATCGATGATTTCTGTGTTGTTTACTAGGATTTCTCTGGCGATGGTCTGGTTATGGGAAGAGATTATATGTTCCTTAATGGAGCCCTGTTGTTTATGCATCGTTAAACGCCTAGAAAGAGATGTTGTTGTCTTGCCTATATACTGGGTTTTTTGGAGCTTACAGTCCCCAAGTGGGCATTTGAAGGCATAGACGACGTTAGTCTCTTTTAAAGCATTCTGTTTCGTGTCTGGAGAGTTTCTCATGAGTAGGCTGGCCGTTTTTCTGGTTTTATAGTAAATAGTCAGTTGTATCCTCTGATTTTTGTCTGTAGGGATAACGTTTCTATTAACAATATCTTTCAGGACCCTTTCCTCTGTTTTATGAGCTGTGGAAAAGAAGTTCCTGTAAAATAGTTTAATAGGGGGTATAGGTGTTGTGTTAGTTGTCTCTTCGGAGGTTGCATGGCTTTTCACTTTCCTTCTTATGATGTCTTCGATGAAACCATTGGAGAAGCCGTTATTGACTAGAACCTGCCTTACCCTACAGAGTTCTTCGTCGACTTGCTTCCATTCTGAGCTGTGGCTGAGAGCACGGTCGACGTATGCGTTAACAACACTCCTCTTGTACCTGTCAGGGCAGTCGCTGTTGGCATTTAGGCACATTCCTATGTTTGTTTCCTTTGTGTAGACTGCAGTGTGGAAACCTCCGCCCTTTTCCATGACTGTTACATCTAGAAAAGGCAGCTTCCCATCCTTTTCCGTCTCGTAAGTGAAACGCAGCACGGAACTCTGCTCAAATGCCTCCTTCAGCTCCTGCAGATGTCTGACATCTAAGATGATGTCTAAGAAGGTCACTACCAAAGATACCTTACAAGCAGAACTTATTGCAGAAGGAGGAAAGAATCGAGGCAACTACAGAAGCACCATACTGTCCCCCGAGCTTAGAGCGGCAGCTAAAAGCCTTCGTGAGAACAAGGAGATAGTTGTCAGGAGAGGTGACAAGTCGCCAATATATGTCATTCTTAAAAAAGACGAATATCTGGCGAAAATGAACATCATACTCTCTGACCAAACTAAGTTCCAAAGGGTAACGAAGGACACTACAGCCGAATTAAAAGCAAAGGTCAACAAACTGATCGAAACTGTGAACGCCAAGAAATCCGGACTCCACCTGCCAAAGATCATTGGGGAATATAAACCTGGATATGCGTATGGAAATGTCAAGACGCACAAGCCTGGAAACCCACTTCGGCCAATCATTAGCCAGATACCCACACCCACGTACAGATTGGCGAAGCGACTCAACGGCCTGCTGACTCCTTATGTTCCTTGCGCCTTCAGCCTGAAGTCTCCAAAGGAATTTGTGGACTTACTGCGGGGCGCACGGGCCACAGGGATAAGAGCCTCGTTGGACGTAGAATCGCTGTTTACCAACGTACCTGTGGACGAGACAATCGGAATGATAGCCGACAGAGTGTATCGTGATCCAGCCTGTACTCCTCTTGACATGCCAGAAAGTATTCTGAGGAAACTACTCCAAGCTTGTACTAAAGAGGCACCCTTCTTGAGCCCGGATGGGCACATGTATAAGCAAGTAGATGGGGTCGCCATGGGTTCTCCCCTAGGTGTCCTGTTTGCAAACTTCTACATGGGTACCATCGAGCAAAAAGTCTTAGTCGACATGAACTTGAAACCGGCCATATACTGCAGGTATGTTGACGACATTTTTACACAGGTACCTGATGTCAGACATCTGCAGGAGCTGAAGGAGGCATTTGAGCAGAGTTCCGTGCTGCGTTTCACTTACGAGACGGAAAAGGATGGGAAGCTGCCTTTTCTAGATGTAACAGTCATGGAAAAGGGCGGAGGTTTCCACACTGCAGTCTACACAAAGGAAACAAACATAGGAATGTGCCTAAATGCCAACAGCGACTGCCCTGACAGGTACAAGAGGAGTGTTGTTAACGCATACGTCGACCGTGCTCTCAGCCACAGCTCAGAATGGAAGCAAGTCGACGAAGAACTCTGTAGGGTAAGGCAGGTTCTAGTCAATAACGGCTTCTCCAATGGTTTCATCGAAGACATCATAAGAAGGAAAGTGAAAAGTCATGCAACCTCCGAAGAGACAACTAACACAACACCTATACCCCCTATTAGACTATTTTACAGGAACTTCTTTTCCACAGCTCATAAAACAGAGGAAAGGGTCCTGAAAGATATTGTTAATAGAAACGTTATCCCTACAGACAAAAATCAGAGGATACAACTGACTATTTACTATAAAACCAGAAAAACGGCCAGCCTACTCATGAGAAACTCTCCAGACACGAAACAGAACACTTTAAAAGAGACTAACGTCGTCTATGCCTTCAAATGCCCACTTGGGGACTGTAAGCTCCAAAAAACCCAGTATATAGGCAAGACAACAACATCTCTTTCTAGGCGTTTAACGATGCATAAACAACAGGGCTCCATTAAGGAACATATAATCTCTTCCCATAACCAGACCATCGCCAGAGAAATCCTAGTAAACAACACAGAAATCATCGATAGATACAGCGATAGCAGGCGGCTTGACGTTTGCGAGGCACTACACATCAAGAAGTCAACACCAGCAATCAACAGCCAATTATTGCACAACTATATTCTACCCACCTCAAGACTCCGCTCCAATATAGAAGCATCAAGAAATATGGACCAATAGGCTTTCTACAAACACTTCTATTCAATACCCATTGTTTCTGTTCTGTCTTGTGTTGATACTTTTAATACCCTATTAATATCCTCTAGTGTTCTGTCTTGTGTTAATGCCACATCATCCTTCCCACCTCACTCAAATGTAATGCCACATCACCCTTCCCACCTCACTCAAATGTAGATATAAAATCAGGGAAACGCAAGTTCTAATCAGTTGTGTATTTGTGAAGTCTTTGAAAATGTAATAAGTTTTACGAAACGCGCCCGTGTCGCGTCAGACTAGAAATAAAAATGAATTTTGGAGAAGTGATTTTTGATTTACCTCCAACAGTGAAGCGTAATGTACGAAAGATTGAGAAAATTCGTGTTAGAATTAATAATCTTACTTTTTCGGTCATATTTAATAATATATATATATTTATATATATATATATATATATATGTCGTACCTAGTAGCCAGAACTCACTTTTTGGCCTACTATTCAAGGCCCGATTTGCCTAATAAGCCAAGTTTTCCTGAATTAATATATTTTCTCTAATTTTTTTCTTATGAAATGATAAAGCTACCCATTTCATTATGTATGAGGTCATTTTTTTTTATTGGAGTTAAAATTAACGTAGATATATGACCGAACCTAACCAACCCTACCTAACCTAACCTAACCTATCTTTATAGGTTAGGTTTGGTTAGGTAGCCGAAAAAGTTAGGTTAGGTTAGGTAGGTTAGGTAGTCGAAAAACAATTAATTCATGAAAACTTGGCTTATTAGGCAAATCGGGCCTTGCATAGTAGGCTGAGAAGTGCGTTCTGGCTATTAGGTACGACATATATATATATATATATATATATATATATATATATTTATATATATATATATATTATTAAGATTCAGATTATTAATATGGAAATGATCAGTTACACGCAAGGTAGCATTTTTCACGGGTCAGTGTTTGCGATGAGCTGCCCGCTTATATTTATCCTGATAATTACCCAACCTTTCTAATAATTGCTCTACCATTTTCTTCAGGTAATTACCTTTAACACCAAGTAAAGCATCCAACACTTCTACAAACACGATTGCACCATTTATATTTGCCAGCATTCAGGGTTTAAAAACACGCAAATCTAAGTCCACTTTATAAATGGCTTCCTACATGAAGCAAATGCTGTGTTTGTAGCCCTAAACGATACCCACACAAACCACTACCATCCATGAAGGTGAAATGTGGATCACAGAGTACAATCGTTTCAGATGGGACAGGAAACACAGCTACAGGCTGGGTCAGCCTCTACACACACACACACACACACACACACACACACACACACACACACACACACACACACACACACACACACACACACACACACACACACACACAGGAAACACAGGCTACAGGCTGGGGTCAGCCGCTACACCACACACACACGCAGGAAACACAGGCTACAGGGTGGGGTCAGCCTCTACATCACGCACACACACAGGAAACACAGGCTACAGGCTGGGGTCATCCTCTACATCACACACACACACAGGAAACACAGCTACAGGCTGGGGTCAGCCTCTACATCAAGGGGGGACACAGGCTACAGGCTGGGGTCAGCCTCTACACCACACACACACACAGGAAACACAGGCTACAGGGTGGGGTCAGCCTCTACACCACACACACTCATCTGTACTGAGCTGCTAAACACCACAAACCATATGATGGAAGTGCTGATAATCAAAAAAGAGATCCTAAATGTACATATTGTCCTTGTATACAAGTCACCGGAGGCTAATCATCAGCAGTTTAAAGACCAACTAATGAAAATAGAACTGCTTGGAAAACCTCACAAATCCAGCCCCGAACATCATCCTGCTTGGGGACTTGAACCTACGGCACCTGAAATGGAAGACCCTGGCTAATACAGTTATATCAGAGAGAATACCAGGAAGTAGCCTAAATGAACAGACACATGCAAATGACCTGCTACGGATGTGCGACAGGTTTGCCTTAAACCAGCAAATAGTAGAACCAACTAAAAATGAGAACACCCTGGACCTCATTGTCACTAATAATGATGAATTGATCAGGAACATAATGATTACAAATACTCGTACACACAGCAAGTATCTCAGGGATACATCACTTATGTGATGTATTCCTGAGCACATCCGTCGGAGCCGGGATGAGGGTTCGAACCTCTACAGTGGGTGTTCCCTCACTAGTATAGTCTCATGAAACGACTGCGTCTCTATTAGCAGGCTTCGGATGAGCCAAGGTAGGATAACAGCTCTTGCTTGCAGTTTCACCAGCCACGTCATTTGAACCTTAGTCTTAGTTTAGAACTTTAAGAAAGGGAGTGAGAGGGTGTGTAAGGTCCATGCAGTTACCCTCACTCTCTTCCCTTTTACTTTGTATTATGATATTTAATAATTCTTATGTTCTTTCCAGGTGAGTCCACATGCACACTGTGCAAGGTGAGTCCACGTGCGCCCTGTGCAAGGTGAGTCCACGTGCACACTGTGCAAGGTGAGTGCATGTGCACACTGTGCAAGGTGAGTCCACGTGCGCCCTGTGCAAGGTGAGTCCATGTGCACACTGTTCAAGGTGAGTCCACGTGCACACTGTGCAAGGTGAGTCCACGTGCACACTGTGCAAGGTGAGTCCACGTGCACACTGTGCAAGGTGAGTCCACGTGCACACTGTGCAAGGTGAGTCCATGTGCACACTGTGCAAGGTGAGTCCATGTGCACACTGTGCAAGGTGAGTCCATGTTCACACTGTGCAAGGTGAGTCCACGTGCACACTGTGCAAGGCGAGTCCATGTGCGCCCTGTGCAAGGTGAGTCCATGTGCACACTGTGCAAGGTGAGTCCATGTGCACACTGTGCAAGGTGAGTCCATGTGCACACTGTGCAAGGTGAGTCCATGTGCACACTGTGCAAGGTGAGTCCATGTGCACACTGTGCAAGGTGAGTCCACGTGCACACTGTGCAAGGTGAGTAGTCCACGTGCACACTGTGCAAGGTGAGTCCACGTGCACACTGTGCAAGGTGAGTCCATGTGCGCCCTGTGCAAGGTGAGTCCATGTGCACACTGTGCAAGGTGAGTCCACGTGCACACTGTGCAAGGTGAGTCCACGTGCACACTGTGCAAGGTGAGTCCACGTGCGCCCTGTGCAAGGTGAGTCCACGTGCACACTGTGCAAGGTGAGTCCACGTGCGCCCTGTGCAAGGTGAGTCCACGTGCACACTGTGCAAGGCGAGTCCACGTGCGCCCTGTGCAAGGCGAGTCCACGCGCACAAGGAATATACTGCGTTTTTAAAAATGAGAGGTTAATATGGGTAAACATAACTCAGCTGATGAATGCCATTCCCAAGTCAGAGATTAACATTCACAGAAGAGTTACCAATGATATATGCGGACTGTGAATAGACAACACTGGATAACGACCAAAACTACAGAACAGGTAGTTTAGAGAACAGCAGCAGCAGCAGTAGTGTGGAGGGAGAGGGTATTGTGGTACACAACTACAGCAATATTGCAGAGCCAGGTAATATAAACAATGAGAACAACAATGGGAGAGAGTCCATAAACGAAGGAATTGCCACGAACAAAGGAGATGGCTCCAATAAAGAGGCGGCCAAGACGGACACAGGTATAAATATCCTGAAAAAGTAAAAACTGAAAATATTTGCAAATTCTATGCACAAGGAATATGCAAATATGGGAAATTAGGTGCAAAATGCACTTTTCTGCATCTTCGAAAATGCAGGAACATGTTAGTGAGGGGTACATGCCGTTTTGGAACGGGGTGTAGATACTTCCACCCTAAATTATGTAAATTTTCAATTAGGGACAAAAAAGTTACAATCTTCAGTGCCCGGAATTCCAGGCGAGAGGTACACAGCGTTATAGACGGAAAGATCAATATGACACTACTGGAATTTTTTTAGAGGAAAGCAGAAACAGCGAAGAACGTATAACAGACAGGAACAGGCAGATAGAACGACAGCAGGATTACAGAGGGGAAGGGAGATACCCACAAGACTGGAACACAAAAAATCAACAAGTACACAGGTACTACACCACAAAACAACCGAACTACTACCAAAACTGGACGAACCACTCCCAAAAAATACACCTTGGACATGGAGAGGGGGGGGGGGGGGGGGGAACTACCAAAGCCCACCAGAAGTGAAACGCAATATGGGAAGTCATTCAATTTTGCAAACAAACTAGGACTAAAATCAAATTCAAGAAATAAAGTTTAGTTCATAAATGGTCTTCTAATAAGAGTCAATCTCAATATTTCATGCATTTACAGAAACGCACACGAAAGACTACTTGGATAGTGAAATCTGGGTCCCTAATTATAATCTATATACTGTAGATGTGACAGAGTAATTAGGTCAAATGGAGGAGTAGGTCTGTATATTAATGAGGAACTGGCATGAACATAACAAACCACAGTTCAGAGAACTTTTGAGATTCTGTGACAAATTCTCGCTCAATCAACAGATTACAGAACCAACTAGGAACGAAAACACACTAGACTTGTTATTTACAAACAATGATGAACTAATCAGAGACATTACTGTCTCAGATACTTCATACTCAGACCATAAGCTCATTGAAGTGCGAACTAGCATAAATAACGGTAGTAGGTCTAAGAGACCCAACAAGCGAGAAGGAATATTCAATCAATTTAATTTCAACAATAAGAGGATCGACTGAGAAAAAATAAATGTAGACCTTGCAACCATTCAATGGGAGACGGTGTTAAGCGACAAAACTCCCACACAGGAAATAGCTCAATTGACAGCTGAAGCTTACAAGGTCTGCTTGAAGCACGTGCCTGTGAGGAGGGGCAGAAAGAGGACCACTCTAGAAAGAGAACGCAGACGACTGTACAGAAGGAAAAAAATAATAGAAATGCTTAGGCAGTCACGACTATCACTAAAAAGGAAAATAAACCTAAACAGGGAGATCGAAGAAATAAAACAAATGTTGAATTGATCATATGAGTCTGAGGAAATGGAATTGGAACAGAGAAAAATAAAAAATATTTTTTCACATATGCAAAATCAAAATAAAAAACCTCCACCAGTATTGGACCTTTAATTACAAGTGAAGGTACACAGAGGACAACAAAGAGATTAGTGACATTCTAAGAGGCCAGTATGAGGCTATGTTTAGCACACCAATAAACAACATGAAAGTTGATGACCCAGACAGCTTCTTTATGAATGACATTCAAGCTGCAGATAATATAACGGATATTAATACGAACTCGGATGACTTTGAAAGAGAAATTGACAACATGCCCATGCACTCAGCTCCTGGGCCGGACTCGTGGAATTCAATATTCATAAAGAAATGTAAAGTACCAGTAGCGAGAGCACTCAGCGTAATATGGAGAAAGAGCCTGGATACAGGGGAGATACCAGCAGCACTTAAATCTGCAGATATAGCTCCTCTACACAAGGGTGGTAGTAAAGCTTTTGTAAAAAAAATTATAGACCAGTTGTACTAACATCACACACAATAAAAGTTTTTGAAAGAGTGATTAGGAATCAAATTTCTAGTTTTATGGAAAATAATGGACTACTCAACCCAAGACAACATGGATTTAGAGCGGGAAGATCCTGTCTGTCACAGTTACTCAACCACTATGACAAAATCACAGAAGCTCTAGAAGAAAAGCAAAATGCAGATGTTGTATACACAGACTTTGCAAAGGCATTCGACAAATGTGACCATGGGGTGATAGCTCACAAAATGAGGTCAATGGGAATAACTGGAAAAGTAGGACGCTGGATACTCAATTTCCTGTCGAACAGAACAGAAAGAGTAACAGTCAATCAAATAAAATCGAGTCCAAGTGCAGTTAAAAGCTCTGTACCTCAAGGTACAGTCCTTGCACCACTGCTTTTCATTATTCTCAAATCAAGATATAGACGAAAATACAAGTCACAGCTTCGTGTCATCCTTTCCAGATGATACAAAAATCCGCAAGAAAATTACCTCTGCTGAATATATTGAAAAACTACAAGCAGATATCAACAACATTTTCGATTGGACTTCAGAAAATAACATGATGTTTAACAGTGATAAAGTCTAGGTACTCAGGTACGGTAAAAATGAGAACCTTAAACATAATACAAGGTACAAAACAATCAAATCTGCCCATAGTATGAAAACAGCATGTCAAGGATTTGGGAATAATGATGTCTGACGACCTAACGTTTAGGGAGCATAACCAAGGAAATATTGCGTCAGCCAGAAAAATGATCGGATGGATTACGAGAACTTTCAAATCCAGAGATCCCATCACAGTGGTTGTACTCTTCAAGTCACTTGTGTTGTCCCGTCTTGAGTACTGCTCAGTACTCACTTCCCTCTTCAGAGCGGGAGAGATTGTTGAATAGAGGGAATACAGAGAACATACACAGCACGCATAGACGAGATAAAGCACCTAAATTATAGGATCGTCTCAAAGCTCTCCAAATATTCTCTCTAGAAAGGAGACGAGAGAGATACCAAATAATATACACATGGAAAATACTGGAGGGTCAGGTCCCTAATCTACACAGTAAAATAACAACGTACTGGAGTGAACGATATGGAAGAAAATGCAGAACAGAACCAGTGAAGAGCAGAGGTGCCATAGGCACAATCAGAGAACACTGTATAAACATCAGAGGTCCAGGTTGTTCAACGTCCTCCCAGCGAGCATAAGAAATATTGCCGGAACAACCGTGGACATCTTCAAGAGGAAACTTGATAGTTTTCTTCCAAGATTTGATTGTTGCCGCCGGAGGCGGCTAGTTTATTATGCACCCCATACTCATCGAAATACGGATACAGTTTAAAGATTTCGGGTATTTTATCCTTGGTAATAAGACAGGTTGCCATATCACACAACGTGAGCCTAGATTTATCTCTAAATGGCTCAATTTTACTACAGTCCAAGATATAGTGTTCGAGTGTGTGTCCCTGTCTTTGTCCACACACTTTACTTCATTTAGATCCCTATACAAGCCGAAGTTTTTTTTTTTATTATTATTTTCTACCACAGACGTGGCCACACATTTACAATGCTAACCAGCATATATACATTTTCTTGTCCTCCATGGACAGGGTGAGAGATGTGTTAAACATATAGTTCAAGGGTTTATTGAACAATCGACCACAGAATGTGGTTCGGTGCTTTTAAAATGCTAAGCTAACCTACATACGTAAATACATAGATACACAGATTTACGTATGCCCTACATAAAGTGTTGAATGTGTCTTTTACATAGTGTCTTTAATGTGCATTTACAAAGGTGAAATGTAAATCTGATCAGCTTCCATATATACTTTATACACATACATATACATACACACACATATACGTACATATACATACATATTACACACATGCATTCACATACATTTGTCTCTTTTACTCTGACAGGGTAAGATAGCTGATAGAGAAACTAGTGTGCAATTAAGCACTTAATCACTGAAGGAGATTAATGTGCTTTTACTAGCTCAGGTTATATAGTTACATCACATACATTGTATAAGTTACACATTACATGGTCAATCTTGGGTACAAGTCAAATAAATCAAGTGTTCCAGTACTCATATAGTAATTGCAGAGTTCAGCATACCTTAGTCCAGGAGGGCGAAAGTCAGTCAGTATGGGACATTCTACAATATAATGTTCAAGAGAGTGCATGTTTTCTGTTTCACAAAGTTGACACATTGTGTTCTCGACATTTGGGTTTTGAGAAAGCTGCCAGATACGTCTATATCCCAGGCGTATTCTGGCCACTATAACATCACATTGCCGGGTTCTTGTTCTATTAGTCCCATATGTGAATGTCTCCCCACGATATCTATCATAATATTTAATGCTACAACTTTCAGGTCTTTGTGAATTTGTTAGGTCGGTGAGATCGTCATTAGATATTTGTTTAAGTATTCTCTTTGTCACTGCTAATGAAACACCCATATCAATTTCTACCACTGGTTTTCTACAGGCTGTCTTAGCAAGCATATCAACAGTGTCATGCCTTGAGATGCCAACATGTGATGGTATCCATAGGAATTTAATTTCAAATCTGTTTTCTTTAGCAGCTAAAACATTCATTCGGATATCACTGACTATTTTCTGGGTGTCACTACTATGTGCGTTCAATGCCAGGAGTGCACTCTGAGAGTCATAGTATATAAGTCCACTGCCTTTGTCTTAAAAATTCAGTGGCAAGGTATATGCCTGCAAGTTCGGTTTGAGTTGTACTTGCCAGTCATTGACGCGCTTCATTGCTGTATGTACGAGAGAAGATTGTTCAAATATATTACATTCACATCCGGTACATCGTCCACCTTCTTCTACAGAGCCGTCGGTATAGCACTGATCACATCGTTACCCATACTCTGAGTACTTTCAGTGATGCTGCACAGTGTTAACCGTTTTAATAATGTAGAGTGTACACTATCTTTCTTGGGCCCATTTACAAAATCAACTGATAGATACCAGTTATCCCATGGAGTAATTGGTTGATTAATCATTAATTGAGTTGGGTACATATTTAATATTTTGATGGAGTTGGCTACCTTGTAGAACCAAAATACATAATCAGATTTCGTTTTTCTTGTGATAAACAATGGACCTGCTAGTTCCAGTTTGCACATTTCTACTTTCTTGAAACCCATCCAGGAGTTCTCGTCTAATGACACTTTTAAGGTACCTATTTGATAACTCTATATTCCGTTCAACACACTTTATTTACTGCAGCCTTAGCAAGGGCGTCAACTTTATGTTCCTACAGGCCAATGTGAGAAGGAATCCACAACATTTATATATATACCCTCTTGCTAAGTATTCTTATATATCTACGTCTAGCTTCTGAGACAAGCACATTATTACGTGATTGCAAACTGTTTATTGCTCGTTGTGAGGAAAGGGAGTCTGAAATAATTAAGCTGTGTACTTCAGTGCTACCAGTATTGCTACCAACTCAGCTTGCATTGTGGATGCCCAGTTACTATTTCTTATATTCCTTTGAATTGTCCTGCGATCGGGCTGATGAATGCCGGACCAACCAGGCTGTGGTGGGTATGTGAGCCTGCGGGTCTCTCCAAACAACAGTCTGGTGAACCAAACTCTCACAAGTCAAGCCTGGCCTAGGCCGGACTTGGGGAGTAGAAGAACTCCCAGATCCCCATCAAGCAGGTGCTGGGGCGGGCACAGGTGCTGGCCCCGGAGGCAGGCGTTTGGGCACCTGCCCCCGGGGCCAGCAAGCTGTTGTGGTGAGGAAGGGGAACCCGGATCCCAGGGAGTGTGTGTCAGCCAGAGAGATACGTGGAGCCATTACCTCGAACCTCGCCTCGGTCACCCTTACAACTGCTGCACATACTGGGCAAATTGAACCTTTTTATGGTGGCCGTTTTTGTGGGGTGGTTGGTATAAGGAGCGGCCTATATAAGCCGGGGGTGGGCGGTGGGCGGCGACTGTGACCCGTGACAGGCTGGCAGAGACAACTTGAGATATCACCCTCAACTTGAAGGCCCCACTCTCGGCCCACCACCTGCACCACAACATCACACATCGCTTCTTCCAGCACGTAGAATTATAATTATTATTATTATTGATTAATATTATTATATTTGTAATTTATTATTATTTAAATTATTATTTGTTGGTCTTTTATGTTAATTGTTTGATTGTGGTGGTGTATTGTGGTGAGTGTGGTGGTGTATTGTGGTGAGTGTGGTGGTGTATTGTGGTGGAGTACTGTGGTGAGTGTGGTGGTGTACTGTGGTGAGTGTGGTGGTGTATTGTGGTGAGTGTGGTGGTGTATTGTGGTGAGTGTGGTGGTGTACTGTGGTGAGTGTGGTGGTGTACTGTGGTGAGTGTGGTGGTGGTGTATTGTGGTGGTGTACTGTGGTGAGTGTGGTGGTGTACTGTGGTGAGTGTGGTGGTGTACTGTGGTGAGTGTGGTGGTGGTGTACTGTGGTGAGTGTGGTGGTGTATTGTGGTGAGTGTGGTGGTGGTGTACTGTGGTGAGTGTGGTGGTGGTGTATTGTGGTGAGTGTGGTGGTGTACTGTGGTGAGTGTGGTGTACTGTGGTGGTGTATTGTGGTGAGTGTGGTGGTGTATTGTGGTGAGTGTGGTGGTGGTGTATTGTGGTGAGTGTAGTGGTGTATTGTGGTGAGTGTGGTGGTGGTGTACTGTGGTGAGTGTGGTGGTGTATTGTGGTGAGTGTGGTGGTGTACTGTGGTGAGTGTGGTGGTGTACTGTGGTGAGTGTGGTGGTGTACTGTGGTGAGTGTGGTGGTGTACTGTGGTGAGTGTGGTGGTGTACTGTGGTGAGTGTGGTGGTGGTGTACTGTGGTGAGTGTGGTGGTGGTGTACTGTGGTGAGTGTGGTGGTGGTGTACTGTGGTGAGTGTGGTGGTGTATTGTGGTGAGTGTGGTGGTGTACTATGGTAAGTGTGGTGGTGGTGGTGTACTGTGGTGAGTGTGGTGGTGGTGTACTGTGGTGAGTGTGGTGGTGGTGTACTGTGGTGAGTGTGGTGGTGGTGTACTGTGGTGAGTGTGGTGGTGAGTGTGGTGGTGTATTGTGGTGAGTGTGGTGTATTGTGGTGGTGGTATACTGTGGTGAGTGTGGTGGTGGTATACTGTGGTGGTGTACTGTGGTGAGTGTGGTGGTGTATTGTGGTAGTGTACTGTGGTGAGTGTGATGGTGGTGTACTGTGGTGGTGTATTGTGGTGAGTATGGTAGTGTACTATGGTGAGTGTGGTGGTGGTGTACTGTGGTGGTGTATTGTGGTGAGTATGGTAGTGTACTGTGGTGAGTGTAGTGGTGGTGGTGTACTGTGGTGAGTGTGGTAGTATACTTAAGGAAATAAGGTAACAACGTAGCCCCAAGCTGGCTACTTTAATCATTAGTCAACCCATCCTCCGAATTGACAGTACGTTTTAATACTAAGTGTAATAAGTACATTTCCTGACTGTCATACACAGTACATAATTGCACTTATGTGGCTGTTACATTTACCTCCCCATTTAATTCTCCTCGTTTTCTGTTAAGCCACTCAGAATTTAAGGATGAAGTTTTCAAGTTCAGTTTACTAATTTAAGGATGAAGTTTTCAAGTTCAGTTGACTAATTTAAGGATGAAGTTTTCAAGTTCAGTTGACTAATTTAAGGATGAAGTTTTCAAGTTCAGTTGACTAATTTAAAGGGGCGTCTGGTTGGCATCTGGGTCCAAAAATGCAAAAATGAAAACTCGTTCGATTTCAATCAAACTTTTTTGACAAGTTCTATATGAAAAGTGTTTCATCTGGTCCAAGTTTCAGCATCGTAGCATAAATAGGAAGTGAAAAAAAAAATATTGAAGTAGTTGTGAAAATTATGCAAAAATGGTCAAAATCGATTATCAATCAAAAGTGTCAACTGAAATCATAGCTACGACTCTTTGCTATCACAATAGCATATATCAAACAAATATTATAATTAGTTTAATTGGAAATTTTTTTTAAGAAAAAAGATTTTTTTTCTTTTTTTTTCAATATTTTTTTTTTTTCGGGCGATTTGCATCAAACTTGCACACCTGACTGTACGTAAGCTTATCTGTAAGGATGCCAATTTTGGAGAAAATTGGTTGATGTCAACCTCAGCCACAGATTTTAGAACTTTAGACTTTATTCATTTCTGTTTTTTTTTTCAATTGACACAAACGTTTACAAAACTGATTCCTTTTTTATTCAATTTACATGAAACTTGCACAGTATATGTGGAGGGCATGTCTCTACATTGGGGGGGCTTTCATTTTTCTCTAAGTTCATTTATTGATTTTATAATAGCAATAAACATCCCATATTTGCAAAAAAATTTTGGGGAACTTTGAACATTTGTATTAGGAAAACTAAAGATGTTTTGGAAATTCTAAAGCCCCAAATCCTTTATTATATGCTAATGTGTCAGAAAAGTGTCACAGAATAATTATATCTGAAACGTGTGTTCAGAAGTGTGGACTTGAAAATGTGTAAAAAACGTTGAAAAAAAAAAAACTCCTTTTCTATTTACTCTGCAGTACTGAAACTTGGGACAATTTAAGCACTTTTCATATACAACTAGAAAATTAATATTGGTTGACATTGAACAACTTTCATCTATAATCCTCAGACGCCCCCTTAAGGATGAAGTTTTCAAGTTCAGTTTACTAATTTTAGGATGAAGTTTTCAAGTTCAGTTTACTAATTTAAGGATGAAGTTTTCAAGTTCAGTTTACTAATTTAAGGATGAAGTTTTCAAGTTCAGTTTACTAATTTAAGGATGAAGTTTTCAAGTTCAGTTTACTAATTTAAGGATGAAGTTTTCAAGTTCAGTTTACTAATTTAAGGATGAAGTTTTCAAGTTCAGTTTACTAATTTAAGGATGAAGTTTTCGAGTTCAGTTTACTAATTTAAGGATGAAGTTTTCAAGTTCAGTTTACTAATTTAAGGATGAAGTTTTCAAGTTCAGTTTACTAATTTTAGGATGAAGTTTTCAAGTTCAGTTTACTAATTTAAGGATGAAGTTTTCATGTTCAGTTTACTAATTTAAGGATGAAGTTTTCAAGTTCAGTTTACTAATTTAAGGATGAAGTTTTCGAGTGCAGTTTACTAATTTAAGGTTGAAGTTTTCAAGTTCAGTTTACTAATTTAAGGATGAAGTTTTCAAGTTCAGTTTACTAATTTAAGGATGAAGTTTTCGAGTTCAGTTTACTAATTTAAGGATGAAGTTTTCAAGTTCAGTTTACTAATTTAAGGATGAAGTTTTCAAGTTCAGTTTACTAATTTTAGGATGAAGTTTTCAAGTTCAGTTTACTAATTTAAGGATGAAGTTTTCATGTTCAGTTTACTAATTTAAGGATGAAGTTTTCAAGTTCAGTTTACTAATTTAAGGCTGAAGTTTTCGAGTTCAGTTTACTAATTTAAGGCTGAAGTTTTCGAGTTCAGTTTACTAATTTAAGGATGAAGTTTTTAAGTTCAGTTTACTAATTTTAGGATGAAGTTTTCAAGTTCAGTTTACTAATTTAAGGATGAGTTTTCATGTTCAGTTTACTAATTTAAGGATGAAGTTTTCAAGTTCAGTTTACTAATTTAAGGATGAAGTTTTCAAGTTCAGTTTACTAATTTAAGGATGAAGTTTTCAAGTTTGTAACGGGGGGGGGGGGGGGAATAGCTCTCTCTCTTGTCCATTATTCCACCCCCCAGTTAACTAACGAGGCCGGGGGAAACAGCTCTCTCTAGTCCGTTATCCCGTCCTCAGTTAGCTAACTATTCTAGAGCATTCCCAGAGTTTCTACGGCAGCCTCTCTTGTTCAACACCTTGTAACCTAGGTATTTGACGACCTAGGTACGGGTACTACAAGGCGCCGTAACTTGATCAGCTACCCGAAACTCTAGAACACATTTCACTGCCAGAAACGTATAAGAGAAACGAAAGGGAAAAGATGAATACTGAAGTAATTAGTGAGGGTTTGGGGTGAGAGAGGTAGAGGTGGGAGGAGCGAGGAGGGTCGTCAAGTGAAAGGGAGAGTTCGGAGAAAGGTGGAGGGAGAGGAGTAGATAGGTAGAAGTACAAAAGTAGATAGTAGTAGAAGAGTAGATAGTAGAAGTAGAAATGCTGCCACCATCCATTCAAGACCATTACATACAAGACAAGGAATGGAACTTGTCTGTATCATAATATTCTCAAAGATGTTAACACGAGGTCATTATTAGTCTGTTCCATCTGTATCATGTATCAATCCTAAACATGTACTCATTAAAATCATGAAGCCAGTAACCACAGAGGCTTTCTCACCTCGACTCAAAAACTCTAGGGAACAAAGTTAAAGACAATTTAAATAATAAATTCATCAATTATATTTCACATAAGTATCATAATTTAAGCAATTCCAATGTTCAAGTTTAATATGCAAAGTGAGTCATCATCCAAGAATTCGAGAACCCTACAATTTGACTGCCCCTGATCCTTTCACAACCCTTGTAAACACGACCAAGTCACCTTAATGTTCAACTCACCAAGTGTCTGCCTATAGCTGGATAGAGAGGGAGGGAGGGGTCTGTAGTTGACAGAGACTGTCCCGCCCTGCCGGCTGACAGCCTCCTTGGCTAGGCCGTCTTCTCCTCTCCTCTGCTCTGCTGGCTGGCTCCTCTTGCTTGTCCTCGAATCAATAGCTCTCCGAGTATATATTGGGAAACCTAGTAGCTAACTTTTTTTTTTTTTGAGATATATACAAGAGTTGTTACATTCTTGTACAGCCACTAGTACGCGTAGCGTTTCGGGCAGGTCCCTGGAATACGATCCCCTGCCGCGAAGAATCGTTTTTTCATCCAAGTACACATTTTACTGTATTATGGTGAGTGTGGTGGTGTATTGTGGTGAGTGTGGTGGTGTACTGTGGTGAGTGTGGTGGTGTATTGTGGCGAGTGTGGTGGTGGTGTATTGTGGTGAGTATGGTAGTGTACTGTGGTGAGTATGGTAGTGTACTATGGTGAGTGTGATGAGTATGGTAGTGTACTGTGGTGAGTGTGGTGGTGGTGTACTGTGGTGAGTGTGGTAGTATACTTAAGGAAATAAGGTAACAACGTAGCCCCAAGCTGGCTACTTTAATCATTAGTCAACCCATCCTCCGAATTGACAGTACGTTTTAATACTAAGTGTAATAAGTACATTTCCTGACTGTCATACACAGTACATAATTGCACTTATGTGGCTGTTACATTTACCTCCCCATTTAATTCTCCTCGTTTTCTGTTAAGCCACTCAGAATTTAAGGATGAAGTTTTCAAGTTCAGTTTACTAATTTAAGGATGAAGTTTTCAAGTTCAGTTGACTAATTTAAGGATGAAGTTTTCAAGTTCAGTTGACTAATTTAAAGGGGCGTCTGGGTCCAAAAATGCAAAAATGAAAACTCGTTCGATTTCAATCAAACTTTTTTGACAAGTTCTATATGAAAAGTGTTTCATCTGGTCCAAGTTTCAGCATCGTAGCATAAATAGGAAGTGAGAAAAAAAATATTGTAGTAGTTGTGAAAATTATGCAAAAATGGTCAAAATCGATTATCAATCAAAAGTGTCAACTGAAATCATAGCTACGACTCTTTGCTATCACAATAGCATATATCAAACAAATATTATAATTAGTTTAATTGGAAATTTAAAAAAAAAAAAAAAAGATTTTTTTCAATATTTTTTTTTTTTCGGGCGATTTGCATCAAACTTACACACCTGACTGTACGTAAGCTTATCTGTAAGGATGCCAATTTTGGAGAAAATTGGTTGATGTCAACCTCAGCCACAGATTTTAGAACCTTAGACTTTATTCATTTCGTTTTTTTTTTTTCAATTGACACAAACGTTTACAAAACTGATTCCTTTTTTATTCAATTTACATGAAACTTACACAGTATATGTGGAGGGCATGTCTCTACATTGGGGGGCTTTCATTTTTCTCTAAGTTCATTTATTGATTTTATAATAGCAATAAACATGACATATTTGCAAAAAAAATTTGGGGAACTTTGAACATTTGTATTAGGAAAACTAAAGATGTTTTGGAAATTCTAAAGCCCCAAATCCTTTATTATATGCTAATGTGTCAGAAAAGTGTCACAGAATAATTATATCTGAAACGTGTGTTCAGAAGTGTGGACTTGAAAATGTGTAAAAAACGTTGAAAAAAAAACTCTATTTACTCTGCAGTACTGAAACTTGGGACAATTTAAGCACTTTTCATATACAACTAGAAAATTAATATTGGTTGACATTGAACAACTTTTATCTATAATCCTCAGACGCCCCCTTAAGGATGAAGTTTTCAAGTTCAGTTTACTAATTTAAGGATGAAGTTTTCAAGTTCAGTTTACTAATTTAAGGATGAAGTTTTCAAGTTCAGTTTACTAATTTAAGGATGAAGTTTTCAAGTTCAGTTTACTAATTTAAGGATGAAGTTTTCAAGTTACGTTTACTAATTTAAGGATGAAGCTTTCAAGTTCAGTTTTTAAATTTAAGGATGAAGTTCTCAAGTTTAGTATATTTATTTAAGGATGAAGTTTTCAAGTTCAGTTTACTAATTTAAGGATGAAGTTTTCAAGTTCAGTTTACTATTTTAAGGATGAAGTTTTCACGTTCAGTTTACTAATTTAAGGATGAAGTTTTCAAGTTCAGTTTACTAATTTAAGGATGAAGTTTTCAAGTTCAGTTTACTAATTTAAGGATGAAGTTTTCAAGTTCAGTTTACTATCTTGAGTTGATTTTGGGGCTTTAGTGTCCCCGAGGCCCGGTCCTCGACCAGGCCTTCACCCCCAGGAAGCAGCCCGTAGCAGCTCCCAGGCACCTATTTACTGCTAGGTAAAAGGGGCATAGGGTGAAAGAAACTCTGCCCATCGTTTCTCGCCGGGACCACAGGATTACATGTCCACCGTGCTCTCCGCTCGGCCGACATCCCCATTTTGGGAGGACGGGCTGTCATTATTACAAGCGTGTGGCGGGGCCCGAAAGCTGAAGCACTTATCCACAACTAGTTAACCACCACCGTGGCGATGGAGACTGAAGGTAACTTGTATAGTTTGTATGGTGTAAGGCGGGGACCATGAACCTGAGCACAGCCCGGTGAGTGACTATAACAGAGCACAAGACCATTACATTACAGTATTGACCATCCAGGTGTTGGGGAAACCCAGTGTGTGTTTTTTTTGGAGGTTGTAGCTCAACTGACAGCTGAATCTTACAAGGTCTGCTTGAAGCACGTGCCTGTGGGGAGGGGCAGAAAGAGGACCACTCTAGAAAAAGAACGCTGACGACTGTACAGAAGAAAGAAAAAAAATAACGGAAATGCTTCGGCAGACGCAACTATCACAAACAAGAAAAATAAGCCTAATCAGTGAGATCGAAGAAATAGAACAAACGTTGAAGCGATTATATGAGTGAGGAAATGGAACAGAAAGCTATACATGAGATAAGGAAAAATCCGAAATATTTTTTCACATATGCAAAATCAAAATAAAAAACCTCGACCAGTATTGGACCGTTAATTACAAATGAAGGTACGTACACAGAGGACAACAAAGAGATTAGTGAAATTCTAAGAAGCCAGTATGAGGCTACGTTTAGCACACCAATAAACAACATGAAAGTTGATGACCCAGACAGCTTCATTATGAATGACATTCAAGCTTTAGATAATATAACGGATATTACCACAAACTCGGAAGACTTTGAAAGAGAAATTGACAATATGCCTATGCTCTCAGCTCCTGGGCCTGACTCATAGAATTCAATATTCATAAAGAAATGTAAAGTACCAGTAGCGAGAGCACTCAGCGTAATATGGAGAAAGAGCCTAGATACAGGGGGAGATACCAGCAGCACTTAAATCTGCAGATATAGCTCCGTTGCACAAGGTGGGGAGTAAAGCCTTGGCAAAAAATTATAGGCCGGTTGCACTAACATCACACATAATAAAAGTGTTTGAAAGAGTGATTAGGAATCAAATTTCTAGTTTTATGAAAACAATGAATTGCACAATCCAGGACAACATGGATTTAGAGCAGGAAGATCCTGTCTGTCATAGTTACTCAACCACTATGACAAAATCACAGAAGCTCTAGAAGAAAAGCAAAATGCAGATGTACACACAGACTTTGCAAAGGCGTTCGACAAATGTGACCATGGGGTGATAGCTCACAAAATGAGGTCAGTGGGAATAACTGGAAAAGTAGGACGCTGGATACTCAATTTCCTGTCGAACAGAACACAAAGAGTAACAGTCAATCAGATAAAACCCGAGTCCAAACGATGTTAAAAGCTCTGTACCTCAAGGTACAGTCCTTGCACCGCTACTGTTCCTTATTCTCATATCTAATATAGACAAAAATACACGTCACTTCGTGTCGTCCTTTGCAGATGACACAAAAATCAGCATGAAAATTACCTTGCTGAAGACATTGAAAAACTACAAGCAGATGTCAACAAAGTTTTCGATTGGGCAGCAGAAAATAACATGATGTTTAACAGTGATAAATTTCAGGTACGGTAAAAATGAGGATCTGAGACATAATACAGGGTACAAAACACAATCGAATCTTCCCATAGTAGAAAAACAGCATGTCAAGGATTTGGGAATAATGATGTCCGACGATCTAACGTGTAGGGAGTATAACCAAGCAAATATCGCGTCAGCCAGAAAAATGATCGGATGGATTACGAGAACTTTCAAATCCAGGGATCCCATCACAATGGTTGTACTCTTCAAGTCACTTGTGTTGTCCCGTCTCGAGTACTGCTCAGTACTCGCTTCCCCCTTCAGAGCAGGAGAGATTGCTGAAATAGAGGGAATACAGAGAACATATACGGCACGCATAGACGAGATAAAACACCTAATTTTATTGGGATCGTCTCAAAGCTCTCCAAATGTACTCTCTAGAAAGGAGACGAGAGAGATACCAAATAATATACGCATGGAAAATACTGGAGGGCCAGGTCCTAAATCTACATAGTAAAATAACAACGTACTGGAGTGAACGATATGGAAGAAAATGCAAGATTGAACCAGTGAAGAGCAGAGGTGCCATAGGCACAATCAGAGAGCACTGTATAAACATCAGAGGTCCGCATTTGTTCAACGTCCTCCCAGCAACTATAAGAAATATTGCCGGAACAACCGTGGACGTTTTCAAGAAAAAACTGGACTGTTTTCTAAGAGAAGTTCCGGATCAGCCGGGCTGTGGTGGGTATGTTGCCCTGCGGGCCGCTCCAAGCAACAGCCTGGTGGACCAAACTCTCACAAGTCGAGCCTGGCCTCGGGCCGCGCTTGGGGATTAGAAGAACTCCCAGAACCCCATCAAGCCGTTATCAAGCAGGAGTAAAGTGGAAGGAGAGGCATAGGTGAAGGAAAGTTTAGTGGGAAATACAGTGAGAGGTTTGTCAGGAGGTGGGCTGTCCGCCTTGCTGACTCGATGTGTGGGTGTTGGCAGCTGTATAGGGTGTAGCAGTAGGGTAGTGTGTGTGGGGTGGAGGTTGGGGGTCAGAAGGTGGGGGTGGGGGTCAGGTGGGGTGGGGGGTGGGGTCAGAAGGTGGGGTGGAGGTTGGGGGGTCAGAAGGTGGGGGTGGGGTGGAGGTTGGGGGTCAGAAGGGGGATGGAGGTTGGGGGTCAGAAGGGGGATGGAGGTTGGGGGTCAGAAGGTGGGGTGGAGGTTAGGGGTCAGAAAGGGGGGTGGGGTGGAAGTTGGGGGTCAGAAGGTGGGGTGGAGGTTAGGGGTCAGAAAGGGGTGTGGGGTGGAAGTTGGGGGTCAGAAGGAGGGGGTGGGGTGGAAGTTGGGGGTCAGAAGGAGGGGGTGGGGTGGTGGTTGGGGGTCAGAAGGAGGGGGGTGGGGTGGAGGTTGGGGGTCAGGAGGGAGGGGGTGGGGTGAAGGTAGGGGGTCAGAAGGAGGGGAGAGGGGTGGGGTGGTAGTTGGGGGTCAGGTGGGGTAGAGGTTGGGGGTCAGGTGGGGTAGAGGTTGGGGGTCAGGTGGGGTAGAGGTTGGGGGTAAGAAGGTGGGTCAGGTGGGGTGGAGGTTGGGGTGTGGGGTGGTAGTTGGGGGTCAGTAGGTGGGGGTGGAGGGGCTGGGGTCTGAGGGTGGGGGTGGCCGGGCGGGGGTGAGAGGGTGGGGTTGAGGGGCTGGGGTCATAGGGTGGGGGCAGGGGGGGGGGCGGGGGCACCGTGCTAGGACCCAGCTCCACCCTCAGTAACTCTGTACCGCCTGGCTAGGCTGGTTGTCGGCGCGCGCGGCTCTATATACGCGCGTGCGTGCCTGTGCGTCCACCCCCTCCCCCCCCCCCCCACTTTTGCTTGCCTCCCTACGTGGTGGGGGTCTGCCCCACCTTCAGCTCTATAGTCCCCACCACCCGCAATATTCATCGTGGTGTGGCAGTGAAGAGTGAGCTCTGTGGGTACAATGGCAGTGAAGAGTGAGCTCTGTGGGTACAGTGGCAGGAAAAGTGAGCTCTGTGGGTACAATGGCAGTGAAGAGTGAGCTCTGTGGGTACAGTGACAGTGAAGAGTGAGCTCTGTGGGTACAATGGCAGTGAAGAGTGAGCTCTGTGGGTAGAGTGGCAGTGAAGAGTGAGCTCTGTGGGTAGAGTGGCAGTGAAGAGTGAGCTCTGTGGGTAGAGTGGCAGTGAAGAGTGAGCTCTGTGGGTAGAGTGGCAGTGAAGAGTGTGCTCTGTGGGTAGAGTGGCAGTGAAGAGTGAGCTCTGTGGGTAGAGTGGCAGTGAAGAGTGAGCTCTGTGGGTAGAGTGGCAGTGAAGAGTGAGCTCTGTGGGTACAGTGGCAGTGAAGAGTGAGCTCTGTGGGTACAGTGGCAGTGAAGAGTGAGCTCTGTGGGTACAGTGGCAGTGAAGAGTAAGCTCTGTGGGTACAGTGGCAGTGAAGAGTGAGCTCTGTGGGTACAGTGAAGAGTCAGCTCTGTGGGTACAGTGAAGAGTCAACTATGAGTACAGTGACAGTGAAGAGTCAGCTCTGTGGGTACAGTGAAGAGTCAACTATGAGTACAGCGACAGTGAAGAGTCAGCTCTATGGATACAGTGACAGTGAAGAGTCAGCTCTATGGATACAGTGACAGTGAAGTCAGCTCTATGGGTACAGTGACAGTGAAGAGTCAGTTCTGTGGATACAGTGGCAGTGAAGAGTCGGCTCTGTGGGTACAGTGACAGTGAAGAGTCAGCTCTATGGGTACAGTGACAGTCGGCTCTGTGGAGACAGTGAAGAGTCAGCTCTGTGGGTACAGTGACAGTGAAGAGTCAGCTCTGTGGGTACAGTGACAGTGAAGAGTCAGCTCTGTGGGCACAGTGACAGTGAAGAGTCAGCTCTGTGGGTACAGTGAAGAGTCAACTATGAGTACAGCGACAGTGAAGAGTCAGCTCTATGGATACAGTGATAGTGAAGTCAGCTCTATGGGTACAGTGAAGAGTCGGCTCTGTGAGTACAGCGACTGAAGAGTCAGCTCTATGGATACAGTGACAGTGAAAAGTCAGTTCTGTTGGTACAGTGGCAGTGAAGAGTCAGTTCTGTGGGTACAGTGACAGTGAAGATTCGGCTCTGTGGGTACAGTGAGTGAAGAGTCAGCTCTGTGGGGACAGTGACAGTCAGCTCTGTGGGTACAGTGGCAGTGAAGTCAGCTCTATGGTTAGTGACAGTGAAGTCAGCTCTGTGGGTACAGTGACTGAAGAGTCAGCTCTGTGGGTACAGTGACAGTGAAAAGTCGACTCTGTGGGTACAGTGACAGTGAAGAGTCATCTCTATGGGTACAGTGACAGTGAAGAGTCGGCTCTGTTAGTACAGTGACAGTGAAGTCAGCTCTGTGGGTACAGTGACAGTGAAGAGTCAGCTCTATGGATACAGTGACAGTGAAGAGTCAGCTCTGTGGGTACAGTGGCAGTGAAGAGACAACTGTGAAGACTGTGTGAACAGTTTGGTAGGAGTGAGAGGTAACTGTAGTCTACCTGGGACTGGCAACACTGGAGTACAGTGGTGTAGTGTTACACAAACAGTCAACACAGACGGATGTTAGCCGCCGCCGTTCAAGCACTACTTTTGGCGGGAAGAAACACTATTCCTTTTATGGGACTCGCTTGGATATGCTGTTTGGAAACGTGAGTGAAAACTGAGTTTTGTCTGTGTGTGTGTTGGGGGGGGGGGGGTTGAAGGAGGGAGGGGGTAGGTGGGAGGGTTGTAGGGGGTGGCGCCAGTAGAGGCTGCCATCAGGTGGCGTGGCGCCACCCCTGCCACCGCCAGTACTGGCCACACCACCAGCTGTGGAGGTGTGGTGCCAGCCTCTACCTCCTGCACCACCACCTGCTGCAGCTCACAGGACTACCGCCACCCTCTGCAGCTCACAGGATTACCACCATCACCTCTTCTACCCTCTGCAGCTCACAGGACCATCCACTAACTACCCTGCCTGCGCCAATGGCAGACTACCCAGTGCCATAGTACCTTTTCATTTCATATTTGTGGCAATAAGACGAGAGTGAGTACACAGTTTGGTAGCTTTGGTGACTGTTACACACGGTACTGTCACAGTAACATGGTGGTGGGGGGAGGGGGGGTTGGCGAGGGGGTGAAATCTCGGGCAAATCCAGGGATCCCATCACGATGGTTGTACTCTTCAAGTCACTTGTGTTGTCCCGTCTAGAGTACTGCTCAGTACTCACTTCCCCCTTCAGAGCAGGAGAGATTGCTGAAATAGAGGGAATACAGAGAACATATACGGCACGCATAGACGAGATAAAGCACCTAAATTATTGGGATCGTCTCAAAGCTCTCCAAATGTACTCACTAGAAAGGAGAAGAGAGAGATACCAAATAATATATACATGGAAAATACTGGAGGGCCAGGTCCCAAGTCTGCACAGTAAAATAACAACGTACTGGAGTGAACGATATGGAAGAAAATACAGAATAGAACCAGTGAAGAGCAGAGGTGCCATAGGCACAATCAGAGAACACTGTATAAACATCAGAGGTCCGCGGCTGTTCAACGTCCTCCCAGCGAGCATCAGAAATATTGCCGGAACAACCGTGGACATCTTCAAGAGGAAACTAGATAGTTTCCTCCAAGGAGTGCCGGACCAACCAGGCTGTGGTGGGTATGTGGGCCTGCGGGCCGCTCCAGGCAACAGCCTGGTGGACCAAACTCTCACAAGTCAAGCCTGGCCTCGGGCCGGGCTTGGGGAGTAGAACTCCCAGAACCCCATCAACCAGGTATTAACCAGGTAACCAGGGTGTGTGGTGGGCGAGGGTGGGTGCACTCACCTAGTTGTGCTTGCGGGAGTTGAGCTCTGGCTCTTTGGTCCCGCCTCTCGACTGTCAATCAACTAGTGTACAGATTCCTGAGCCTACTGGGCTCTATTATATCTGCATTATAAACTGTGTATGGAGTCAGCCTCCACCACATCACTGCCTAATGCTTTCCACCTGTTAACTACTGACACTGAAAAAGTTCTTTCCAATGTTCTGTGGCTCATTTGGGTACTCAGCTTCCGCCTGTGTCCCCTTGTTCGTGTTCCACCCGTGCTGAAGTTTCTTTGTCCACCCTGTCAATTCCCCTGAGAATTTTGTAGGTGGTTATCATGTCTCCCCTTACTCTTCTGTCTTCCAGAGACGTGAGGTTCAGCTCTTTTAGCCTTTCCTCGTAGGTCATACCTCTGAGTTCCGAGACGAGTCTGGTGGCATACCGCTGAATCTTCTCTAACTTTGTCTTGTGTTTAATTAGGTATGGACTGCAAGCTTGAGCTGCATATTCCAGGATTGGTCTGACATAAGTGGTATACAAGGTCCTGAACGATTCCTTACATATGTTTCTAAAGGCAGTTCTTTGGCCAACCTACCATATACCGCTGATATCCTTTTGATGTGGGCCTCTGGGGACAGGTTCGGTGTGATATCAACCCCCAGATCTTTCTCTGTTTAAGTCTTGCAGGATATCACCTCCCATATGGTACCTTGTGTTCAGCCTCCTGCTTCCTTCGCCTAATTTCATTACTTTACACTTTCCTGAGTTGAACTTTAGCAGCCATTTTCTAGACCATTCCTCCAGTTTGTCCAGATCGTCCTGTAGTCTCTGTCTATCTTCATCTGTTTTGATTCTTCTCATAATTTTTGCATCGTCAGCAAACATTGAGAGGAATGAGTCTATACCCTCTGGAAGACCGTTTACATATACTAGAAACAGGATGGGTCCGAGTACAGAGCCCTGTGGAACCCCACTGGTGTCATCTTGCCACTTTGATGCGTCCCCCCTCACAGTTACTCGCTGTTTCCTATTGCTTTAGATACTCCCTTATCCACTGGAGCCCCTTATTTTACTCCTGCCTGTTGCTCCAACTTTCGTAACAGCCTTTGATGGGTTACTGTGCCAGTTACTGTAAAGCTTTCTGACAGTCCAAGAAAATGCAGCCTGTCCACCCTTCTCATTCTTGCCTAATTGTTGTTGCCTGGTCATAGAATTCTATTGACCCTGTGAGGCACAATTTACCATCTCTGAACCCATGTTGGTGATGTGTTACAAAGCTATTTCCCTCCAGATGCTCTACGAGCCTTTTCCTCACTTTCTTCTTCCGTGGGGTGTGGGCGAGGGTGGGTGGTGTGGGGGGCGTGGGTGGGGTGGAGTGTTTACATACGGTGTGTGTAGCGTGGGGGGGGGGTGTTGAGGGGTAGTGTAGTGGGGGGAGGTGTCAGGTGGGGAGCGTGTGGAAGGGCGACCTTGCCCCACCTCCCTCACATGATTACACTCCCCCCCCCCCACCCCTGGGCGGCCACCAGGCAAGCAGGCAGGCGGCCACGGCACACCTCTGGCACCCTCCCCCCCATCTCAAGTAACTGGCAACTAGAGGCATCCAGTTGCCAGTTGCAGCGCAAATCCAGCCCGCGACCTGAGAAACAACTGTCAACTGATCATCCCACTGGGACCATCGCCCTCTACCATGCGATAAGTACCTGACCATCATGTAAAACAAATAAACATTTATAATATAAATATACTGTATACATATAATATTATAAATATACTGTATACATATAATATTATAAATATACTGTATACATAAAATATTATAAATAGTAAAATGACTAAGGTCAACAAGGGATCGAGACAGTGAAGCACAAACACAATACAATACATCAAACAATGGAGGTGTGTGGCAAGTGTTTTAAAGAATTTGAAAGACGTACTGTAGGCGTCAAGTGTTGCATCTGCAACAAAACATTTCACCTGAGCTGTGTAGCATTATCAACAGCATGCACAAACAGACAAGGAATATACTGCGTTTTTAAAAATGAGAGGTTAATATGGGTAAACATAACTCAGCTGATGAATGCCATTCCCAAGTCAGAGATTAACATTCACAGAAGAGTTACCAATGATATATGCGGACTGTGAATAGACAACACTGGATAACGACCAAAACTACAGAACAGGTAGTTTAGAGAACAGCAGCAGCAGCAGTAGTGTGGAGGGAGAGGGTATTGTGGTACACAACTACAGCAATATTGCAGAGCCAGGTAATATAAACAATGAGAACAACAATGGGAGAGAGTCCATAAACGAAGGAATTGCCACGAACAAAGGAGATGGCTCCAATAAAGAGGCGGCCAAGACGGACACAGGTATAAATATCCTGAAAAAAGTAAAAACTTCAAATATTTATAAGTTCTATGCACAAAGCATCTGCAAATATGGAAAATATGGCATAAAATGTAGTTTTCTGCACATGTTGGCGAGGAGTACATGCTGTTTTGGAACAGTGCAGATACTACCACCCTAAACTATGTAAATCTTCAGTTAATGACAAAAAAGTTACAATCTTCAGTGCCCCGAATTCCAGGTGAGAGGTACACAGCATTATAGACGGGAAGATCAATATGATACTACTAGAAATTTTTTAGAGGGAGGCAGAAACAGAGTAGAATATGTAAGAGAGAGGAACAGTCAGATGGAACCACTGCAGGATTACAGAGGGGAAGGGAGATACCCAGAAGACTGGAATACAAGTCATCAACAAGCACACAGGTACTACACCACACAACACCCGCACCTCTACCATCACTGGACGAACCACTACCAAAACAACACACCCTGGACCAGGGTAGAGAGGGGGGGGGGGAGAACTACCAAGGCCACCAGAAGTGAGACAATATGGGATATCATTCATATTTGGAAACATACAAGGCCTAAAGTCAAAATCAAGAAATAAAATTAAGTTCTTAAATGGCCTTCTAATAGAATCGAACTCAATATTTGGTGCATTTACAGAAACCCACAAGAAAAACTGCTTGGATAGTGAAAATAGAGCCCAAATTATAATCTATATAGATGTGATAGTAATTAGGTCAAGTGGAGGAGTAGGTCTGTATATTAAAGAGGAACTGGTATGCACAGAGCTCTTGAACTCGACCAATGAGGTGGTAGAGGTACTTGGAATCAAGGAAGAAAATATAAATAATTATTATTCTAATATACAAACCGCCAGATGCAACAGTTGAGGAAGTCACTGAACAGATCCACAAAATACATAATTTTGGTAACCTAGCAAACCCAGTACCAGATATTATTTTCCTTAGAGACTTCCATCTACACAATTTAAAATGGAGTATAGTAAATAACATTATAGCAGGAAATCAACCTGGAAATAATCAACCACAGGTCAGAGAACTACTGAGATTCTGTGACAAATTATCGCTCAATCAGCAGATTGCAGAATTAACTAGGAACGAAAACACGCTGGACCTGATATTCACGGACAATGATGAACTTATCAGATATATTACAATTTCAGGCACTACATACTCGGACCACGAGATCATTGAAGTGCAAACTAACATTAATAACGGTAGTAGGCCCAAGAGAAAGAATAATCTAGAAGTGTTATTCAGTAAATTCAGTTTTAATAATAAAAGGATAGACTGGAAGAAATTCAACAGGGAGCTTACAAACCATTCAATGGGAAACTGTTCTAAGTAATAAAAATCCTACACAAGGAATAGAAAAACTAACTTCTGAAGCCTATGTCTATGAGGAAAACCAGAAAGAGGTCACTTGATACCTGCTTGATGGGGTTCTGGGACTACTACTCCCCAAGCCCGGCCCGAGGCCAGGCTTGACTTGTGAGAGTTTGGTCCACTAGGCTGTTGCTTGGAGCGGCCCGCAGGCCCACATACCCACCACAGCCCGGTTGGTCCAGCACTCCTTGGAGAAAATTATCTACTTTTCTCTTGATGTCCACGGTTGTTCCGGTAATTTTTCTTATGCATCCTGAGAGGGTGTTGAACAACCGCGGACCTCTGATGTTTATACAGTGTTCTCTGATTGTGCCTTCGGCACCCCTGCTCTTTACTGGTTCAATTCTACTGTGTAAATTTGGGACCTGGCCTTCCAGTATTTTCCATGTGTACATTATTTGGTATCTCTCTCGTCTCCTTTCTAGTGAGTACATTTGGAGCGCTTTGAGATGATCCCAAAAATTTAGGTGCTTTATCGCGTCTATGCGTGCCGTATCTGTTCTCTGTATTCCCTCTATTTCAGCAATCTCAAATGCTCTGAAGGGGGAAGTGAGTACCGAGCAGTACTCGAGACGGGACAATACAAATGTTTTGAATAGTACAACCATTGTGATGGGATCCCTGGATTTGAAAAATATCGTAATCCATCCGATCATTTTTCTGGCCGACGCAATATTTGCTTGGTTATGCTCGCTAAACGTTAGGTCGTCAGACATTATTTCCAAATCGTTTACATGCTGCTTTCCTACTACGGGCAGATTCGATTGTATTTTGTACCCTGTACTATGTTTAAGGTCCTTATTTTTACCGTACCTGAGTACAGGAATTTATCAATTAAACATAGTGTTATTTTCTGCTGCCCAATCAAAAACTTTATTAATATCTGCTTGACGTTTTTCAATGTCTTCAGCAGAGATAATTTTCATGCTGATTTTTGTGTCATCTGCAAAGGACGACACGAAGCTGTGACTTGTATTTTTGTCTATATCTGATATGAGAATAAGGAACAGCAGTGGTGGAAGGACTGTACTTTGAGGTACAGAGCTTTTAACTGCGCTTGGACTCGATTTTGTATGGTTGACTGTTGCTCTTTGTGTTCTGTTCGACAGAAAATTGAGTATCCAGCGTCCTACTTTACCAGTTATTCCCATTCACCTCATTTTGTGTGCTATCAATCCATGGTCACATTTGTCGAATGCCTTTGCGAGTCTGTGTATACTACATCTGCATTCTGTTTTTCTTCTAATGCCTCGGTGATTTTGTCGTAATGGTCAAGTAGCTGTGAGAGGCATGAACTTCCTGCTATAACTCTACGTTGCCCTGGGTAGTGGAGGTCAATGGTCTTCATGAAACTAGTAACCTGACTTCTGATCACATCACACTTCTGATTTTTCTTTATTTCCTGAATTGCTTTCTGTTCTAACTGCCTTTATTCAGTCCGAAATGAGTTTCAATTTCGGCTCGATTTCTTCAATCTGGACCTGTCTAAACCAAGACCTGTCTAAACCTGTCCTGTCAACCAAGCAAATATTGCGTCAGCCAAAAAAATGATAGGATGGATTACGAGATTTTTCAAATCCAGGGATCCCATCACAATGGTTGTACTCTTCAAAACATTTGTATTGTCCCGTCTCGAGTACTGCTCAGTACTCGCTTCCCCCTTCAGAGCAGGAGAGATTGTTGAAATAGAGGGAATACAAAGAACATATACTGCACGCATAGACGCGAAAAAGCACCTAAATTATTGGGATCGTCTCAAAGCTCTCCAAATGTACTCTCTAGAAAGGAGACGAGAGAGATACCAAATAATATACACATGGAAAATACTGGAGGGCCAGGTCCCTAATCTACACAGTAAAATAACAACGTACTGGAGTGAACGATATGGAAGAAAATGCAGAATAGAACCAGGCCCAGCAGCAGCAACCACCACCACACAACAATAACCACCACCACCACCACCACCACCACCACCAGAGGCATGAACCAGACCCAGCAGCAACCACCACCACACAACAATAACCACCACCACCACCAGAGGCATGAACCAGACCCAGCAGCAACCACCACCACACAACAATAACCACCACCACCACCAGAGGCATGAACCAGGCCCAGCAGCAGCCACCACCACCACCACCACCAGAGGCATGAACCAGGCCCAGCAGCAACCACCACTACACAACAATAACCACCACCACCACCACCACCACCAGAGGCATGAACCAGACCCAGCAGCAACCACCACCACACAACAATAACCACCACCACCACCACCACCACCAGAGGCATGAACCAGACCCAGCAGCAACCACCACCACACAACAATAACCACCACCACCACCACCACCACCAGAGGCATGAACCAGACCCAGCAGCAACCACCACCACACAACAATAACCACCACCACCACCACCACCACCAGAGGCATGAACCAGACCCAGCAGCAACCACCACCACACAACAATAACCACCACCACCACCAGAGGCATGAACCAGGCCCAGCAGCAGCCACCACCACCACCACCACCAGAGGCATGAACCAGGCCCAGCAGCAACCACCACCACACAACAATAACCACCACCACCACCACCAGAGGCATGAACCAGACCCAGCAGCAACCACCACCACACAACAATAACCACCACCACCACCACCACCACCAGAGGCATGAACCAGGCCCAGCAGCAACCACCACCACACAACAATAACCACCACCACCACCACCACCAGAGGCATGAACCAGACCCAGCAGCAACCACCACCACACAACAATAACCACCACCACCACCACCACCACCAGAGGCATGAACCAGGCCCAGCAGCAACCACCACCACACAACAATAACCACCAGCACCACCACCACCAGAGGCATGAACCAGGCCCAGCAGCAACCACCACCACACAACAATAACCACCACCACCACCAACACCAGAGGCATGAACCAGGCCCAGCAGCAACCACCACCACACAACAATAACCACCACCACCACCAGAGGCATGAACCAGGCCCAGCAGCAACCACCACCACCACCACCACCACCACCACCAGAGGCATGAACCAGGCCCAGCAGCAACCACCACCACACAACAATAACCACCACCACCACCAGAGGTATGAACCAGGCCCAGCAGCAACCACCACCACACAACAATAAGCACCACCACCACCACCACCACCACCACCACCACCAGAGGCATGAACCAGGCCCAGCAGCAACCACCACCACCAGCACCACCACCACCAGAGGCATGAACCAGACCCAGCAGCAACCACCACCACACAACAATAACCACCACCAGCACCACCACCACCAGAGGCATGAACCAGGCCCAGCAGCAACCACCACCACACAACAATAACCACCACCAGCACCACCACCACCAGAGGCATGAACCAGACCCAGCAGCAACCACCACCACACAACAATAACCACCACCACCACCACCACCAGAGGCATGAACCAGACCCAGCAGCAGCAACCACCACCACACAACAATAACCACCACCACCACCACCACCACCACCACCACCACCAGAGGCATGAACCAGGCCCAGCAGGCACCACCACCACCACCACCACCACCACCACCACCAGAGGCATGAACCAGGCCCAGCAGCAACCACCACCACACAACAATAACCACCACCAGCACCACCACCACCAGAGGCATGAACCAGACCCAGCAGCAACCACCACCACACAACAATAACCACCACCACCACCACCACCAGAGGCATGAACCAGACCCAGCAGCAGCAACCACCACCACACAACAATAACCACCACCACCACCACCACCACCACCACCACCAGAGGCATGAACCAGGCCCAGCAGGCACCACCACCACCACCACACAACAACAAGCACCACCACCAGAAGCATGGACCAAGCCTCACCCTGCTGGACGATTACCGCAAGGTGCTCCACCAGCTCGCATGTAAAGTGTTGGTAGAGAGCGGGCGGGCGCCACCCTGCCCATTACCCCGAGGCAGGCCGATACCCTGCCCCACCCACACCTCTCCCACACCCCCTCCCCCTCCACTTTGCCTCCACTAAGCAGCGTTTTGGAGCAATTATGGTTCACCAGTGTTTTGATACAGGTGTCTGGGCACCAATCACAGAAGGTGACATTGTTCATCTTATAGTTTAGCCAGCCACAGTGCTTAGCTGGAGAAGACCAACAGCCTCCAAATGTCCGGAGACTGGCAGTATTGTGGTAGTGTCCAAGTGCCGGCAGTGTTATGGTAGTCTCCAAGTGTCCGGAGACCGGCAGTGTTATGGTAGTCTCCAAGTGTCCGGAGACCGGCAGTGTTATGGTAGTCTCCAAGTGTCCGGAGACCGGCAGTGTTATGGTAGTCTCCAAGTGTCCGGAGACTGGCAGTGTTATGGTAGTCTCCAAGTGTCTGGAGACCGGCAGTGTTATGGTAGTCTCCAAGTGTCCGTAGACACAGGCAATACATAGCCATAGCTTCAGTCGCTCATAAGCTATATTCCTATACCTGTAGTCACAATAAGGTCTATATATCTTTCAGCTGACTCTTGTCTGCATAACACGACTCCATAGCCAAGATAACGTAATAGTTGGGAGATATCTGATAGAGATGGCCACTGGGGCTCACCCAGAAAGAGGCGTTTCATTACATTCAATTATTTTTGTTGTGTCTTTTGATCTCTGACCCACTCAGAAGTTCTGTTGAACCAGCCTTGTTTTGCATGTCTGTTTTGATATAAATGTCTTTATATCCTTGCCCAAGAATAAATCTTTCCAGTCATATTCATTACAATTTAGACAGTTTCCCATAATCTCTTGGAAAAAAGTTTTTTCAACATGTTCCTCTAGATTATAACGAATTACGTATTTGATTTGCCATAGGACATGGTCGCGCTTGTCTAGTGGAGGAAGGTAGTAAATGATAAATATCTTTCATTTTCTTTTTTTTCGTGGTAAATACCAAATTAATAATAGATGGAGCGTCCTCTGCTCTTGTTCTCGTAGGCTGTTTGCATGGCTTGATGTTATCAAAATTGCATCCAAATACCAGGATGAATTACTAGGATGTACAAATTTACTGCTGGTAACTTGTTATATCCTAACTGCTTTTCTGTGCTTCTGTTTTTGTTTTTTTTAGTTCCAAACATACTTTTTTTTATTGTTTTTCTCTTTTTACAAATTTACAATTCGTTAATACCCTCCTCCAATTAAATTGTCCATAATGTTTCACTTGTCGTATACTTTCGTAACTCTTTGTTTTCGCTAGCAAGTGGAGTTGCAATGAATTCAGTTCCACATTTATCTATTTTTCTATTAACTTGAAACGTGCCCACCTTTATTTTCCATGCGTCTTATTCTTTTCCCCCTAGTGACATGACTTGACCTTCACGTCCCCTTACCTTGTCACTCAGTTTAGAAATGTCCTTATCCTGCTGTAAAGTTATTTATTTTAAAGTATTACTTTCACTCATGAGACCTTCATATTCTTGTTTAAATTATAAACCTTTTCCTTTTTAAATGTTTAGCAAATCCTCAAACATCACTAACCGGCCAAGGAAACCTTCCATTACTTTCTCTTAAGTGAAAACATTGACATGTTCATCGGTTGTGTTCTCCTTATTGTGGCGGCCATCTTTGTTGTTGACAAATCTTTTGTTTTGAATATCCAATTATATAATTTGTTCACTCACTTTTGCCTATTTGTTTTATCTTAAATTTTCAAATTGGCTGCAGCTTCATGCTTCCTGGGACACCGCTGTCATAAATCTATTCTACTGAACTTAGGACTTCATGTCTGGGACTACATTGATGTATCAATTAGTTGACAGCTGCAGCTCTGTCCCCCAAGTGTACCGACATAAATCAATACAAAATATATATATTGTGTGTGTGTCAAGCAAGACACTGATGGCAGGCGCTTTTCTCTATTAGCTGGCGCCAGGACCGCCCTTATTGGGGGTAATTAGCGTGTGAGAGTGAAGGAGCAGGTGGAGCACAATGCTGAGCGGGCACCCGCTCCTGTAGCACCGAGGCGCCGCCGCGTGCTCCGCCCCCAACGCCCCGCCATAAGACGCCCTCGGCGCTCACACACACATTTAGTACAAATAACTCGAGGCTTGGCGACTCAAGATGGCATACGGGTACAACTATAGTGAGGTGAGTGTGTCCCATCACCACACTGTACACCAGGTACAACTATAGTGAGGTGAGTGTGTCCCATCACTACACTGTACACCAGGTACAACTATAGTGTCCCATCACCACACTGTACACCAGGTACAACTATAGTGTCCCAACACTACACTGTACACCAGGTACAACTATAGTGTCCCAACACTACACTGTACACCAGGTACAACTATAGTGTCCCAACACCACACACTGTACACCAGGTACAACTATAGTGTCCCAACACTACACTGTACACCAGGTACAACTATAGTGTCCCATCACCACACTGTACACCAGGTACAACTATAGTGTCCCAACACTACACTGTACACCAGGTACAACTATAGTGTCCCAACACTACACTGTACACCAGGTACAACTATAGTGTCCCAACACCACACTGTACACCAGGTACAACTATAGTGTCCCAACACTACACTGTACACCAGGTACAACTATAGTGTCCCAACACCACACACTGTACACCAGGTACAACTATAGTGTCCCAACACCACACACTGTACAACTATAGTGTCCCAACACTACACTGTACTCCAGGTACAACTATAGTGTCCCAACACTACACTGTACACCAGGTACAACTATAGTGTCCCAAACCTACACTGTACACCAGGTACAACTATAGTGTCCCAACACCACACACTGTACACCAGGTACAACTATAGTGTCCCAACACTACACTGTACACCAGGTACAACTATAGTGTCCCAACACTACACTGTACTCCAGGTACAACTATAGTGTCCCAACACTACACTGTACACCAGGTACAACTATAGTGTCCCAACACTACACTGTACACCAGGTACAACTATAGTGTCCCAACACCACACACTGTACACCAGGTACAACTATAGTGTCCCAACACTACACTGTACACCAGGTACAACTATAGTGTCCCATCACCACACTGTACACCAGGTACAACTATAGTGTCCCAACACCACACACTGTACACCAGGTACAACTATAGTGTCCCAACACTACACTGTACACCAGGTACAACTATAGTGTCCCATCACCACACTGTACACCAGGTACAACTATAGTGTCCCAACACCACACACTGTACACCAGGTACAACTATAGTGTCCCAACACTACACTGTACACCAGGTACAACTATAGTGTCCCATCACCACACTGTACACCAGGTACAACTATAGTGTCCCAACACCACACACTGTACACCAGGTACAACTATAGTGTCCCAACACCACACACTGTACACCAGGTACAACTATAGTGTCCCAACACCACACACAGTACACCAGGTACAACTATAGTGTCCCAACACCACACACTGTACACCAGGTACAACTATAGTGTCCCAACACCACACACTGTACACCAGGTACAACTATAGTGTCCCAACACCACACACTGTACACCAGGTACAACTATAGTGTCCCAACACCACACACTGTACACCAGGTACAACTATAGTGTCCCAACACTACACTGTACACCAGGTACAACTATAGTGTCCCAACACTACACTGTACTCCAGGTACAACTATAGTGTCCCAACACTACACTGTACACCAGGTACAACTATAGTGTCCCAACACTACACTGTACACCAGGTACAACTATAGTGTCCCATCACCACACTGTACACCAGGTACAACTATAGTGTCCCAACACTACACTGTACACCAGGTACAACTATAGTGTCCCAACACCACACACTGTACACCAGGTACAACTATAGTGTCCCAACACCACACACTGTACACCAGGTACAACTATAGTGTCCCAACACCACACACTGTACACCAGGTACAACTATAGTGTCCCAACACTACACTGTACACCAGGTACAACTATAGTGTCCCAACACTACACTGTACTCCAGGTACAACTATAGTGTCCCAACACTACACTGTACACCAGGTACAACTATAGTGTCCCAACACTACACTGTACACCAGGTACAACTATAGTGTCCCATCACCACACTGTACACCAGGTACAACTATAGTGTCCCAACACTACACTGTACACCAGGTACAACTATAGTGTCCCAACACCACACACTGTACACCAGGTACAACTATAGTGTCCCAACACCACACACTGTACACCAGGTACAACTATAGTGTCCCATCACCACACTGTACACCAGGTACAACTATAGTGTCCCAACACCACACACTGTACACCAGGTACAACTATAGTGTCCCAACACCACACACTGTACACCAGGTACAACTATAGTGTCCCAACACCACACTGTACACCAGGTACAACTATAGTGTGTCCCAACACTACACTGTACACCAGGTACAACTATAGTGTCCCAACACCACACACTGTACACCAGGTACAACTATAGTGTCCCAACACCACACACTGTACACCAGGTACAACTATAGTGTCCCAACACCACACACTGTACACCAGGTACAACTATAGTGTCCCAACACTACACTGTACACCAGGTACAACTATAGTGTCCCAACACTACACTGTACACCAGGTACAACTATAGTGTCCCAACACTACACACCGTTCCCAGAACAACACACCCTGTGTCAGGGTGATGAGGGGGGGGGGGGAGAACCTCCAAAGCCCACCAGAAATGACACACAATATGGAAAATTATTCAAATTTGCATACAAGACCTGAAGTAAAATTCAAGAAATAAAGTTCATAAATGGCCTCCTATTAGAGTCAAACTCAATATTTGGGGCATTCACGGAAACTCATACGAAAGATCACATCGAGAATCAAATCTGGATTCCAAATTATAATTTATATAGATGTGATAGAGAAACTAGGTCAAATGGAGGAGTAAGTCTGTATGCACAGAGACCTGGTATGCACAGAGCTACTAAACTCAACTAATGAGGTGGTAGAGGTACTTGGAATCAAGGTAGAACATAAACCTAATTATTATTCTAATATATAAACCGCCAGATACAACGGTTGAGGAATTCACAGAGCAGATGCTCAACATAGAGAACATCCTTGATAACCTAGCAAACCCAGCTCCAGATATTATCTTGGAGATTTCAATGTACCGAGTCTAAGATGGAGAACGGCAAACACAAATATCATAGCAGGGAATGACCCGGGAAATAACCAACCACAGGTCAGAGAACTTTTGAGATTCTGTGACAAATTCTCGCTCAATCAACAGATTACAGAACCAACTAGGAACGAAAACACACTAGACTTGTTATTCACAAACAATGATGAACTAATCAGAGACATTACTGTCTCAGATACTTCATACTCAGACCATAAGCTCATTTAAGTGCGAACTAGCATAAATAACGGTAGTAGGTCTAAGAGACCCAACAAACGAAAAGGGGTATTGAATTAATTCAATTTCAACAATAAGAGGATCGACTGAGAAAAAGTAAATGTAGACCTTGCAACCATTCAATGGGAGACGGTCTTAAGCGACAAAACTCCCACACAGGGAATAGCTCAACTGACAGCTGAAGCTTACAAGGTCTGCTTGAAGCACGTGCCTGTGAGGAGGGGCAGAAAGAGGACCACTCTAGAAAGAGAACGCAGACGACTGTACAGAAGGGGAAAAAAATAACGGAAATGCTTAGGCAGTCACGACTATCACTAAAAACGGAAATAAACCTAAGCAGGGAGATCGAAGAAATAGAACAAACGTTGAATTAATCGTACGAGTCTGAGGAAATGGAATTGGAACAGAGTTATACAAAAGATAAAGAAAAATCCAAAATATTTTTTCACATATGCAAAATCAAAATCCAAAACCTCGACCAGTATTGGACCGTTAATTACAAGTGAAGGTACACAGAGGACAACAAAGAAATTAGTGACATTCTAAGAAGCCAGTATGAAGCTATGCTTAGCACACCAATAAACAACATGAAAGTTGATGACCCAGACAGCTTCTTTATGAATGACATTCAAGCTGCAGATAATATAACGGATATTAATACGAACTCGGAAGACTTTGAAAGATAAATTGACAACATGCCCATGCACTCAGCTCCTGGGCCTGACTCGTGGAATTCAATATTTATAAAGAAATGTAAAGTACCAGTAGCGAGAGCACTCAGCATAATATAGAGAAAGAGCCTGGATACAGGGGAGATACCAGCAGCACTTAAATCTGCAGATATAGCTCCTCTGCACAAGGGGGAGGGAGGTAAAGCCTTGGCAAAAAATTATAGACCAGTTGCACTAACATCACACATAATAAAAGTGTTTGAAAGAGTGATTAGGAATCAAATTTCTAGTTTTATGGAAAATAATGGACTACTCAACCCAAGACAACATGGATTTAGAGCGGGAAGATCCTGTCTGTTACAGTTACTCAACCACTATGACAAAATCACAGAAGCTCTAGAAGAAAAGCAAAATGCAGATGTTGTATACACAGACTTTGCAAAGGCGTTTGACAAATGTGACCATGGAGTTATAGCACACAAAATGAGGTCAATGGGAATAACTGGAAAAGTAGGACGCTGGATACTCAATTTCCTGTCGAACAGAACAGAAAGAGTAACAGTCAATCAAATCAAATCAAGTCCAAGCGCAAGTTGAAAGCTCTGTACCTCAAGGTACAGTCCTTGCACCACTGCTGTTCCTTATTCTCATATCAGATATAGATAAAAATACAAGTCACAGCTTCGTGTCGTCCTTTGCAGATGACACAAAAATCAGCATGAAAATTCCCTCTGCTGAAGACATTGAAAAACTACAAGCAGATATCAACAAAGTTTTCGATTGGGCAGCAGAAAATAACATGATGTTTACCAGTGATAAATTCCATGTACTCAGGTACGGCAAAAATGAGGACCTGAAACATAATACAAGGTATAGAACACAATCGAATCAGCCCATAGTAGGAAAACAGCATGTAAAGGATTTAGGAATAATGATGTCCGACGACTCAACGTTTAGGGAACATAACCAAGCAAATATTGCGTCAATCAGAAAAATGATCGGATGGATTACGAGAACTTTCAAATCCAGGGATCCCATCACAATGGTTGTACTCTTCAAGTCACTTGTGTTGTCCCGTCTCGAGTACTGCTCAGTACTCACTTCCCCCTTCAGAGCAGGAGAGATTGCTGAAATAGAGGGAATACAGAGAACATATACGGCACGCATAGACGAGATAAAGCACCTAAATTATTGGGATCGTCTCAAAGCTCTCCAAATGTACTCTCTAGAAAGGAGACGAGAGAGATACCAAATAATATACACATGGAAAATACTGGAGGGCCAGGTCCCAAATCTACACAGTAAAATAACAACGTACTGGAGTGAACGATATGGAAGAAAATGCAAGATTGAACCTGTGAAGAGCAGAGGTGCCATAGGCACAATCAGAGAACACTGTATAAACATCAGAGGTCCTCGGTTGTTCAACGTCCTCCCAGCGAGCATAAGAAATATTGCCGGAACAACCGTGTACATCTTCAAGAGGAAACGAGATTCCTCCAAGGAGTGCCGGACCAACCGGGCTGTGGTGGGTATGTGGGCCTGCGGGCCGCTCCAAGCAACAGCCTGGTGGACCAAACTCTAACAAGTCAAGCCTGGCCTCGGGCCGGGCTTGGGCAGTAGAAGAACTCCCAGAACGTCATCAAGCAGTGGTGGGGTACTGTAGTGACCCATGTGACAGTGGTGGGTACTGTGGTGACCCAAGTGACAGTGGTGGGGTACTGTAGTGACCCATGTGACAGTGGTGGGTACTGTAGTGACCCATGTGACAGTGGTGGGTACTGTGGTGACCCATGTGAGAGTGGTGGGGTACTGTAGTGACCCATGTGACAGTGGTGGGTACTGTGGTGACCCATGTGACAGTGGTGGGTAGTGTAGTGACCCATGTGACAGTGGTGGGGTACTGTAGTGACCCATGTGACAGTGGTGGGTACTGTGGTGACCCATGTGACAGTGGTGGGGTACTGTGGTGACCCATGTGACAGTGGTGGGTAGTGTAGTGACCCATGTGACAGTGGTGGGTAGTGTAGTGACCCATGTGACAGTGGTGGGGTACTGTGGTGACCCATGTGACAGTGGTGGGTACTGTAGTGACCCATGTGAGAGTGGTGGGGTACTGTGGTGACCCATGTGACAGTGGTGGGGTACTGTGGTGACCCATGTGAGAGTGGTGGGGTACTGTGGTGACCCATGTGATAGTGGTGGGGTACTGTAGTGACCCATGTGACAGTGGTGGGTACTGTGGTGACCCATGTGACAGTGGTGGGGTACTGTAGTGACCCATGTGACAGTGGTGGGGTACTGTGGTGACCCATGTGACAGTGGTGGGGTACTGTAGTGACCCATGTGACAGTGGTGGGTACTGTAGTGACCCATGTGACAGTGGTGGGTACTGTGGTGACCCATGTGACAGTGGTGGGTACTGTAGTGACCCATGTGAGAGTGGTGGGGTACTGTAGTGACCCATGTGACAGTGGTGGGGTACTGTGGTGACCCATGTGACAGTGGTGGGGTACTGTGGTGACCCATGTGACAGTGGTGGGTACTGTGGTGACCCATGTGACAGTGGTGGGTACTGTAGTGACCCATGTGACAGTGGTGGGTACTGTGGTGACCCATGTGACAGTGGTGGGTACTGTAGTGACCCATGTGAGAGTGGTGGGGTACTATAGTGACCCATGTGAGAGTGGTGGGTACTGTAGTGACCCATGTGAGAGTGGTGGGGTACTATAGTGACCCATGTGACAGTGGTGGGTACTGTAGTGACCCATGTGAGAGTGGTGGGTACTGTAGTGACCCATGTGACAGTGGTGGGGTACTGTGGTGACCCATGTGACAGTGGTGGGTACTGTAGTGACCCATGTGACAGTGGTGGGGTACTGTGGTGACCCATGTGACAGTGGTGGGTACTGTGGTGACCCATGTGACAGTGGTGGGGTACTGTAGTGACTCATGTGACAGTGGTGGGTGCTGTAGTGACCCATGTGACAGTGGTGGGTACTGTAGTGACCCATGTGACAGTGGTGGGGTACTGTAGTGACCCATGTGAGAGTGGTGGGTACTGTAGTGACCCATGTGACAGTGGTGGGTACTGTAGTGACCCATGTGACAGTGGTGGGGTACTGTAGTGACCCATGTGACAGTGGTGGGTACTGTAGTGACCCATGTGACAGTGGTGGGTACTGTAGTGACCCATGTGACAGTGGTGGGGTACTGTAGTGACCTATGTGACAGTGGTGGGGTACTGTAGTGACCCATGTGACAGTGGTGGGTACTGTAGTGACCCATGTGACAGTGGTGGGTACTGTAGTGACCCATGTGAGAGTGGTGGGTACTGTGGTGACCCATGTGACAGTGGTGGGGTACTGTAGTGACCCATGTGACAGTGGTGGGGTACTGTGGTGACCCATGTGACAGTGGTGGGGTACTGTAGTGACCCATGTGACAGTGGTGGGTACTGTGGTGACCCATGTGACAGTGGTGGGTACTGTAGTGACCCATGTGACAGTGGTGGGTACTGTAGTGACCCATGTGACAGTGGTGGGTACTGTAGTGACCCATGTGACAGTGGTGGGTACTGTAGTGACCCATGTGAGAGTGGTGGGGTACTGTAGTGACCCATGTGACAGTGGTGGGTACTGTAGTGACCCATGTGAGAGTGGTGGGGTACTGTAGTGACCCATGTGACAGTGGTGGGGTACTATAGTGGCCCATGTGACAGTGGTGGGTACTGTAGTGACCCATGTGACAGTGGTGGGTACTGTAGTGACCCATGTGACAGTGGTGGGTACTGTAGTGACCCATGTGACAGTGGTGGGTACTGTAGTGACCCATGTGACAGTGGTGGGTACTGTAGTGACCCATGTGACAGTGGTGGGTACTGTAGTGACCCATGTGAGAGTGGTGGGGTACTGTAGTGACCCATGTGACAGTGGTGGGTACTGTAGTGACCCATGTGAGAGTGGTGGGGTACTGTAGTGACCCATGTGACAGTGGTGGGGTACTATAGTGGCCCATGTGACAGTGGTGGGTACTGTAGTGACCCATGTGAGAGTGGTGGGGTACTGTAGTGACCCATGTGACAGTGGTGGGGTACTATAGTGGCCCATGTGAGAGTGTAACAATAACAATACCGTTGTGTTTGCAGGGGATGAGCGAGGCTGAGAGGAAGCTGGAGGCTCTGACGCAGCAGATAGAGGAGGAGATGGAGAAGCAAGAACAGGAGGGAGAATATTATGGTGAGTATTTCCTCCCTTACTTTGTTACTCATCTCGCCTACCATCTGTCTCTAATACTCTCTCACGAAGCCAGCCGCTGCAAACAACAGCCAGTTGGATCACGGTATCCCGGGTAAGGCAGTTGGCCCCAGGTAAGGTTTGGAGAGTAGATCTCCCAGAACCTAGGTGTACTGAAGACTGCATAGATAGGTTCCCCCCCCCCCCCAGGGGTGAGGAGACGTGAGGAGCAAAGCTGGTAGATACAGCGGACGCGAACTTCACGTAGCAGTAAGACAATGGTCACCGACGTTATGGGAAGAATAAGAGTGACACATGAATGCCACACAAACCCCAGACAATATACCGGATATTAACACAAACTCGGAAGACTGAAGTACAAATTGACAACATGCCTATGCACTCAACTCCTGGGCCGGACTCGTGGAATTCAATATTCATAAAGAAATGTAAAGTACCAGTAGCGAGAGCACTCAGCGTAATATGGAGAAAGAGCCTAGATACAGGGGAGATACCAGCAGCACTTAAATCTGCAGATATAGCTCCGTTGCACAAGGGGGGGAGTAAAGCCTTGGCAAAAAATTATAGGCCAGTTGCACTAACATCACACATAATAAAAGTTTTTGAAAGAGTAATTAGGAATCAAATTTCTAGTTTTATGGAAAATAATGAGTTACACAATCCAGGACAACATGGATTTAGAGCGGGAAGATCCTGTCTGTCACAGTTACTCAACCACTATGACAAAATCACAGAAGCTCTAGAAGAAAAGCAAAATGCAGATGTTGTATACACAGACTTTGCAAAGGCGTTTGACAAATGTGACCATGGGGTGATAGCTCACAAAATGAGGTCAATGGGAATAACTGGTAAAGTACGACCCTGGATCTCAATTTCCTGTTGAACAGAACACAAAGAGTAACAGTCAATCAAATCAAATCGAGTCCAAGCGCAGTTAAAAGCTCTGTACCTCAAGGTACAGTCCTTGCACCGCTACTGTTCCTTATTCTCATATCAGATATAGATAAAAATACAAGTCACAGCTTCGTGTCATCCTTTGCAGATGATACAAAAATCAGCATGAAAATTACCTCTGCTAAAGACATGGACAAATTACAAGCAGATGTCAACAAAGTTTTCGATTGGGCAGCAGAAAATAACATGATGTTTACCAGTGATAAATTCCATGTACTCAGGTACGGCAAAAATGAGGACCTGAAACATAATACAAGGTATAGAACACAATCGAATCTGCCCATAGTAGGAAAACAGCATGTAAAGGATTTAGGAATAATGATGTCCGACGACTCAACGTTTAGGGAACATAACCAAGCAAATATTGCGTCAATCAGAAAAATGATCGGATGGATTACGAGAACTTTCAAATCCAGGGATCCCATCACAATGGTTGTACTCTTCAAGTCACTTGTGTTGTCCCGTCTTGAGTACTGCTCAGTACTCACTTCCCCCTTCAGAGCAGGAGAGATTGCTGAAATAGAGGGAATACAGAGAACGTATACAGCACGCATAGACGCGATAAAGCACCTAAATTATTGGGATCGTCTCAAAGCCCTCCAAATGTACTCACTAGAAAGGAGACGAGAGAGATACCAAATAATATACACATGGAAAATACTGGAGGGCCAGGACCCAAATCTACACAGTAAAATAACAACGTACTGGAGTGAACGATATGGAAGAAAATGCAGAATAGAACCAGTGAAGAGCAGAGGTGCCATAGGCACAATCAGAGAACACTGTATAAACATCAGAGGTCCGCGGTTGTTCAACGTCCTCCCAGCGACTATAAGAAATATTGCCGGAACAACTGTGGACATCTTCAAGAGGAAACTAGATTGTTTCCTTCAAGGAGTGCCGGACCAACCGGGCTGTGGTGGGTATGTGGCCCTGCGGGCCGCTCCAAGCAACAGCCTGGTGGACCAAACTTTCACAAGTCAAGCCTGGCCTCGGGCCGGGCTTGGGGAGTAGAACTCCCAGGACCCCATCAATCAGGTATTAACCAGGTCTCCCCCACCATGCTGGTGTGTGTGGGAGGTGGTCTCTCCCACCATGCTGGTGTGTGTGGGAGGTGGTCTCCCCCACCATGGTGGTGTGTGTGGGAGGTGGTCTCCCCCACCATGGTGGTGTGTGTGGGAGGTGGTCTCCCCCACCATGGTGGTGTGTGTGGGAGGTGGTCTCCCCCACCATGGTGGTGTGTGTGGGAGGTGGTCTCCCCCACCATGGTGGTGTGTGTGGGAGGTGGTCTCCCCCACCAGAATAGAATTACGGTATTTTGGTGGGCTGTTATGGCCCCACGTGGCCTGTGACTTGTCGCCTCCCCTTCCCCCTGGTGCCGCCCCTGGCACCCTGGTGCCGCCCCTGGCACCCTGGTGCCGCCCCTGGCACCCTGGGGCCGCCCCTGGCACCCTGGGGCCGCCCCTGGCACCCTGGGGCCGCCCCTGGCACCCTGGGGCCGCCCCTGGCACCCTGGGGCCGCCCCTGGCACCCTGGGGTCGCCCCTGGCACCCTGGGGCCGCCCCTGGCACCCTGGGGCCGCCCCTGGCACCCTGGGGCCGCCCCTGGCACCCTGGGGCCGCCCCTGGCACCCTGGGGCCGCCCCTGGCACCCTGGGGCCGCCCCTGGCACCCTGGGGCCGCCCCTGGCACCCTGGGGCCGCCCCTGGCACCCTGGGGTCGCCCCTGGCACCCTGGGGTCGCCCCTGGCACCCTGGGGTCGCCCCTGGCACCCTGGCGTCGCTCCTGGCACCCTGGGGTCGCTCCTGGCACCCTGGGGTCGCCCCTGGCACCCTGGGGTCGCCCCTGGCACCCTGGGGTCGCCCCTGGCACCCTGGGGTCGCCCCTGGCACCCTGGGGCCGCCCCTGGCACCCTGGGGCCGCCCCTGGCACCCTTCTCCTGGTGGGAAGATGGTGTGTGTGACATCAACCACTATGCCACACAAGCGGCACAGAAGGGAACCAGTGAGGAGTAGCGGTGCCACAGTCACAACCAGAGAACACTCTCTCAACATCAGAGGTCACAGCTCCTCAACAAATATTGCCGGAACAAAAGTGGATGTATTCAATAGACATTAAAACAAGCTCTTGCAACAAGTGCCGGACCAACCAGGCTGTGGTGGGTATGTGGGCCTGCGAGCCGCTCCAAGCAACAGCCTGGTGGACCAAGTTAACCCAAGTGGAGCCTGGCCTCAGGCCGGGCTCGTGGAGTAGTACTCCCGAAACTCACCCCCTACTGTGTATCCATATGTATACGGTAATGTATATCCGGTGTGACGGCGTGCTATTTACAGAGATAAGCGAGGATATGGTGATGAATGAACCGCCTGGTTCACCACCAAAACATCCTCTCCCTTGTTGGTGGCACTGATGATGACACTTGGTGTGTGTGGGCACAACATGTGACACATCTGGCAGTTATCATGTCTCATCACCTCACATTTACTGAACATAACCCAGCAAACCTGGCGGCGGCGGCGGCCTGGACCATGATAGGAGACATTATGAGAACGTTCACTTCACATTATGAGATGACACTTGTTCTGTGTATACTCACCTAGTTGTGCTTGCGGGGGTTTATCTCTGGCTCTTTTTCCCGCCTCTCAACCGTCAATCAACTGGTGTACAGGTTCCTGAGCCTATTGGGCTCTATCATATCTACATTATAAACTGTGTATGGAGTCAGCCTCCACCACATCACTGCCTAATGCATTCCATTTATTAACTACTCTGACACTGAAAAAATTCTTTCTAACGTCACTGTGGCTCATCTGGGTACTAAGTTTCCACCTGTGTCCCCTTGTTCGTGTCCCACCCGTGCTGAAGAATTTGTCTTTGTCCACCCTGTCAATTCCTCTGAGAATTTTGTAGGTGATTATCATGTCTCCCCTTACTCTTCTGTTTTCCAGGGACGTGAGGTTCAGCTCCCTGAGCCTTTCCTCGTAGCTCATATCTCTCAGTTCTGGGACTCGTCTGGTGGCATACCGCTGAATCTTCTCCAACTTTGTCTTGTGTTTAACTAGGTATGGACTCCAGGCTGGAGCTATACTCCAGGATTGGTCTGACATAAGTGGTATATAAGATCCTGAATGATTCCTTACACAAGTTTCTAAAGGTAGTTCTTATATTGGCCAATCTAGCATATGCCGCTGATGATATCCTATTGATGTGGAACTCTGGGGACAGGTTTTATGTGATATCAACCCCCAGATCTTCCTTTCTCTATTTGACTCTTGCCTCATTTCATCATTTACACTTAAGTGAGTTAAAGTTTAGTAGCTTCAGTAAAATAAGCTCAGTAGCACGAGAAATATTCTCAAACCGCATACCAATAAGAAGAAAAGAGGAAGAGATGCAGATTGGAACGGTAACGTCGTTCCCTATATAGACGAAGAAAACGAATCGCGGAACAACTTGAGAGTCGCACCCTATCTCAAGAACGGCGAAGAAGGTTAGCTAGAGAAATAGAAACAATTGAACTCAAGCTACAAGAATCATACAAAACCCAGGAGAGGCAAAGAGAGCAAAAGGCCATCAGTGAAATAGAGAGAAATCCGAAATATTTTTTCTCCTATGCAAAATCAAGATCAAAAACCACATCTAGTATCGGGCCCCTGCGAAAGGGAGATGGCACTTTCACCGATGACAACAAAGAAATGAGCGAGTTACTGAGGAATCAGTATGACTGATTTCAGCGAGCCACTAAACACACTGAAGAGTGATAATCCTAATGAATTTTTCATGGATATGATACCAACATCAAATCATATATCAGACGTCACCCTGACATACTAAATACAGCATAGCACCACCCTATAAAGAAGGAAATAAGGCAGAGGCAAAAAATTACAGACCGATAACACTAACATCATACATCATAAAAATCTTTGAGAGAGTGCTAAGAAGTAAGATCACTTCTTACAAAATAAAATAAGATTTTATTTTGTTGACTATTACACATTGGGTTCTGTTAGTCAGGAAATGTTAGATTAATCTGTCTATTTCCCCGGTAATTCCTTTTGAACGCATTTTATGTTCAATAACACCATGGTCACATTTATCAAAAGCTTTTGCGAAATCTGTGTAAATTACATCAGCGTTCTGTTTGTCTTCCATAGCATGTAATGCCATATCATAGTGGTCCAGCAACTGCGACAGGCAAGAGCGCCCTGTTCTGATACCATGTTGTCCGGGGTTATGGAGATGCTGCGATTCCATGTATATTGTGATCTTACTTCTTAACACTCTCAAAGATTTTTATGATGTGCGATGTTAGTGCTATCGGTCTGTAATTTTTTGCCTCTGCCTTATTTCCTCGTTTATGGAGTGGTGCTATCTTTGTTGTTTTTAGTATATCAGGGATAACGCCAGTATCTAGGCTTTGTCTCCACACAATGTGGAGGACCTGCGATAGTGTTATTTTACAGTTCTTGATGACTATAGAGGTCCAAGAATCCGGGCCTGGTGCAGAGTGCATAGGCATACTGTCTATGGCTTCTTCAAACTCCAGTGGGGACAGGGTGACATCTGATATATGATGTTGGTATCATATCCATGAAAAATTCATTAGGATTATCACTCTTCAGTGTGTTTAGTGGCTCGCTGAAATCAGTCATACTGATTCCTCAGTAACTCGCTCATTTCTTTGTTGTCATCGGTGAAAGTTCCATCTCCCTTTCGCAGGGGCCCGATACTAGATGTGTTTTTTTATCTTGATTTCGCATAGGAGGAAAAAATATTTCGGATTTCTTTCTGTTTCACTGATGGCCTTTTCCTCTCATGTCGCTCTTGGAATTTGTACGATAACTTGTAGCTTGAGTTCAATTGTTCCTATTTCTCTACCTAACCACCTTCGCCGTTCTTGAGATAGGGTGCGACTCTCAAGTTGTTCCGCGATTCGTTTTCTTCGTCTATGGAGGGAACGACGTTCCCGTTCCAATCTGCATCTCTTCCTCTTTTTTTTCTTAGGGGTATGCGGTTTGAACATATTTCTAGTGCTACTGAGCTTATTTTTTCCAGGCACTGGTTCAGGTTTGCATTTTCTAGCTGTTCTTCCCAATTTATTTCTGTGAAGTCTTGGTTTATTTGCTCCCAGTTTATCTGTTTATTATTGAAGTTGAATTTGCTGAAATCTCCTCCCCTGGGACTCGGGACTGGTTGTGCAGGTCCCAGAAACATGGTGCCCCATGCTTGTCAGGACTTCAATTAAGTTGTGATCTGAGTAACAGGTATTTGTAATCATTATGTTCCTGATCAATTCATCATTATTAGTGAAAATGAGGTCCAGCGTGTTCTCCTTCCTAGTTGGTTCTACTATTTGCTGGTTTAAGGCAAACCTGTCACACATCCGTAGCAGGTCATTTGCATGTGACTGTTCATTTAGGCTACTTCCTGGTATTCCCGCTGATATAACTGTATTAGCCAGGGTCTTCCATTTCAGGTGCCGTAGGTTCAAGTCCCCAAGCAGGATGATCTTCGTGGCTCAATTTGTGAGGTTTTCCAAGCAGTTCTTTTTTCATTAGTTGGTCTTTAACCTGCTGATGATTAGCCTTCGGTGACTTGTATACAAGGACAATATGTACATTTAGGATCTCTCTTTTTTTATTATCAGCACTTCCATCATATGGTTTGTGGTGTTTAGCAGCTCAGTACAGATGAGTGTGTGTGGTGTAGAGGCTGACCCCACCCTGTAGCCTGTGTCCCCCCTTGATGTAGAGGCTGACCCCACCCTGTAGCCTGTGTTTCCTGTGTGTGTGTGTGGTGTAGAGGCTGACCCCAGCCTGTAGCCTGTGTTTCCTGTGTGTGTGTGTGTGTGTGTGTGTGTGTGTGTGTGTGTGTGTGTGTGTGTGTGTGTGTGTGTGTGTGTGTGTGGTGTAGAGGCTGACCCCAGCCTGTAGCTGTGTTTCCTGTCCCATCTGAAACGATTGTACTCTGTGATCCACATTTCACCTTCATGGATGGTAGTCGTTTGTGTGGGTATCCTTTAGGGCTACAGGCACAGGGTAGGGCAGAGTGCCAGGCAGGGGGCGGCCTGCCCCCGTCCCAGGGTAGGTTAGAGTGCCAGGCAGGGGGCGGCCTGCCCCCGTCCCAGGGTAGGTTAGAGTGCCAGGCAGGGGGCGGCCTGCCCCCGTCCCAGGGTAGGTTAGAGTGCCAGGCAGGGGGCGGCCTGCCCCCGTCCCAGGGTAGGTTAGAGTGCCAGGCAGGGGGCGGCCTGCCCCCGTCCCAGGGTAGGTTAGAGTGCCAGGCAGGGGGCGGCCTGCCCCCGTCCCAGGGTAGGTTAGAGTGCCAGGCAGGGGGCGGCCTGCCCCCGTCCCAGGGTAGGTTAGAGTGCCAGGCAGGGGGCGGCCTGCCCCCGTCCCAGGGTAGGTTAGAGTGCCAGGCAGGGGGCGGCCTGCCCCCGTCCCAGGGTAGGTTAGAGTGCCAGGCAGGGGGCGGCCTGCCCCCGTCCCAGGGTAGGTTAGAGTGCCAGGCAGGGGGCGGCCTGCCCCCGTCCCAGGGTAGGGCAGAGTGCCAGGCAGGGGGCGGCCTGCCCCCGTCCCAGGGTAGGTTAGAGTGCCAGGCAGGGGGCGGCCTGCCCCCGTCCCAGGGTAGGGCAGAGTGAGGCATGTTGCTGCTGCTGCTGTCAGTTTAGCTGCTGCTGTGTGAGCGGTCGGTCGTGCGGCTGGTGCCGGTGTGTGGGGGTGCCGGTGTGTGCGGGGGTGTGGGTTTGGGCGTTGCTGTGTGGGTGTGTGTTGGCAGGTGTGGGGGCAACATGAGGCAGTTGACCAAACATACCCACTCTACATGTTGTGTGACATCTCTTACCACGTGACTCCCTCCCCCCCTCCCCCTCCCCCTCTATTGTGGCTTCATTCCCCTTCTTCAGGTTCGTGGCGGTGCCACCAGGCTGGGTGGTGACAAGGGTGCCACCACCAGCCTGGGTGGTGACAAGGGTGCCACCACCAGCCTGGGTGGTGACAAGGGTGCCACCACCAGCCTGGGTGGTGACAAGGGTGCCACCACCAGCCTGGGTGGTGACAAGGGTGCCACCACCAGCCTGGGTGGTGACAAGGGTGCCACCACCAGCCTGGGTGGTGACAAGGGTGCCACCACCAGCCTGGGTGGTGACAAGGGTGCCACCACCAGCCTGGGTGGTGACAAGGGTGCCACCACCAGCCTGGGTGGTGACAAGGGTGCCACCACCAGCCTGGGTGGTGACAAGGGTGCCACCAGCCTGGGTGGTGACAAGGGTGCCACCACCAGCCTGGGTGGTGACAAGGGTGCCACCACCAGCCTGGGTGGTGACAAGGGTGCCACCACCAGTGTGGGCTCTCATGGTGCCACCACCAGTGTGGTGGGCTCTCATGGTGCCACCACCAGTGTGGGCTCACATGGTGCCACCACCAGTGTGGGCTCACATGGTGCCACCACCAGTGTGGGCTCACATTGTGCCACCACCAGTGTGGGCTCTCATGGTGCCACCACCAGTGTGGGCTCTCATGGTGCCACCACCAGTGTGGGCTCTCATGGTGCCACCACCAGTGTGGGCTCACATGGTGCCACCACTGGTGTGGGCTCTCATGGTGCCACCACCAGTGTGGGCTCTCATGGTGCCACCACCAGTGTGGGCTCTCATGGTGCCACCACCAGTGTGGGCTCTCATGGTGCCACCAGTGTGGGCTCTCATGGTGCCACCACCAGTGTGGGCTCACATGGTGCCACCAGCAGTGTGGGCTCTCATGGTGCCACCACCAGTGTGGGCTCTCATGGTGCCACCACCAGTGTGGGCTCACATGGTGCCACCAGCAGTGTGGGCTCACATGGTGCCACCACCAGTGTGGGCTCTCATGGTGCCACCACCAGTGCGGGCTCACATGGTGCCACCAGCAGTGTGGGCTCTCATGGTGCCACCACTGGTGTGGGCTCACATGGTGCCACCACTGGTGTGGGCTCACATGGTGCCACCACCAGTGTGGGCTCTCATGGTGCCACCAGCAGTGTGGGCTCACATGGTGCCACCACCAGTGTGGGCTCTCATGGTGCCACCACCAGTGTGGGCTCACATGGTGCCACCACTGGTGTCATGTCGACTCAATTTTTTTTCTCGCTGGGACCCGGTGAGGATTTCCTCTGAGCATGTGATACCTTGTATCCGGTGTCTCGTTCCCAGCACCCGCACTCACTACTGTGCACGTGCTAGGATTGAACTCTTGTAGCCACTTGAGGGACCATGCTCTCGTGTTGTCACGGTCGTCCTGTAGTTGTCACAGTGTTCAGTGGTATGGATCCTTGAGGTGAGGTAAAGGTGGGGGCCAAGATGAACCTGGTGACTGACCTGACCTCCAGTTTCATTACACACACAAATCACAATTGCGTGATACATCAGATGAACAAGATTCATCAAATAAGATTCAGCTTCAACTCCTTTTGACCATGTCGTAAGTCAGTCGATTAAGGCAGCGTCTGGGATGCTCTCGGACGCAGGTTCGAATCCTCATCACGGCCCTTGTGAATTTGTTCAGACCTCCAGGTTGGTGAGTGTGGTCACCCAGCCCGCTACGTCACTGCTTGCTTGATGGGGTTCTGGGAGTTCTTCTACTCCCCAAGCCCGGCCCGAGGCCAGGCTTGACTTGTGAGAGTTTGGTCCACCAGGCTGTTGCTTGGAGCGGCCCGCAGGCCCACATACCCACCACAGCCCGGTTGGTCCAGCACTCCTTGGAGGAAAAAAAAAAAAAAGAGTCCAATTTCCTCTTGAAAATGTCCACAGTTGTTCCGGCAATATTTCTTATACTCGCTGGGAGGACGTTGAACAACCGCGGACCTCTGATGTTTATACAGTGTTCTCTGATTGTGCCTATGGCACCTCTGCTCTTCACTGGTTCCGTTCTGCATTTTCTTCCTTATCGTTCACTCCGGGATGTTCACTCCTAGTCTGAAATATGAATAACAGTGTAGTTGATCAGGTATCTTTAGGGGGAAGGGCTCTATCCCATGTGGTGCGGAGCTCACGTTGATTTGGGATAGGCTCTGCCCCGCTGCTGGAGCCATCTCAATCAACATCATATTTTCTCTGTGTGTGTGTGTGTGTGTGTGTGTGTGTGTGTGTGTGTGTGTGTGTGTGTGTGTGTGTGTGTGTGTGTGTGTGTGTGTGTGTGTACTCACCTATTTGTGCTTGCGGGGGTTGAGCTTTGGCTCTTTGGTTCCGCCTCTCAACTGTCAATCAACAGGTGTACAAAATCCTGAGTCTATTGGGCTCTTATCATATCTACATTTGAAACTGTGTATGGAGTCAGCCTCCACCACATCCGGTGTGTGTGTGTGTGTGTGTGTGTGTGTGTGTGTGTGTGTGTGTGTGTGTGTGTGTGTGTGTGTGTGTGTGTGTGTGTGTGTGTGTGTGTGTAATTACCTAAGTGTAGTTACAGGATGAGAGCTACGCTCGTGGTGTCCCGTCTTCCCAGCACTCTTTGTCATATAACTCTTTGAAACTACTGACGGTGTTGGCCGTCCTTAGTGAGGGGGGCGGGAGGAGGTTGTTGTTTAAGATTCAGCTACTGGGAACAAAAAGTTCCAAGTAGCACGGGCTATGGTGAGCCCGTAGTGGACTTACCTGGCACAGGAGCGGGGCTGTAACTTAATTTAAGGTGGGAGGAGGGTTGAGCGGGGCTAATATAGACCAGGCCAGACAGTGAGGAGACACGAGGAGAGTGTGAGTGAGTAAGGTGAGGCGGGTGTGACTGTGGAGGGTATTATGTCATACCAATATACATGACCAGTGAGTGAGTGAGTGAGGCACGCTGCCCACCACTCCTTGTACCCATATTCCCCCCCCCCCACACACACACATGCACACATGCGTGTACGGTGCATAGACACCATCATACTCACTGATCTACAACATGACATACCCTCAACATGACACAGACACAACATGACATACCCTCAACATGACACAGACACAACATGACATACCCTCAACATGACACAGACACAACATGACATACCCTCAACATGACACAACATGACATACCCTCAACATGACACAGGCACAACATGACATACCCTCAACATGACACTGACACATAACATACCCTCAACATGACACAGGCACAACATGACATACCCTCAACATGACACAGGCACAACATGACATACCCTCAACATGACACTGACACAACATGACATACCCTCAACATGACACAGACACAACATGACATACCCTCAACATGACACAGACACAACATGACATACCCTCAACATGACACAGGCACAACATGACATACCCTCAACATGACACAGGCACAACATGACATACCCTCAACATGACACTGACACAACATGACATACCCTCAACATGACACAGGCACAACATGACATACCCAGAGCATGACACAGACACAACATACCTCAGTTGTCACTGATGAGGGCATGTTTTACAGCTGAGAGTAGTGTACAAGAGGAGCTAAGTGTAGTGCAAGTGTGTTAGTGCAAGTGTGAGGAGCACTACCAAGTGTAGTGGAGCATGTGGGTGTGTCATGTGGTGTAATATAACCACCACATAGTCCAACTACCACATCCTACATGGACCCTGCAACATGGATCTCATCGTTAAATGTAAGCACTTTCTTAATATATTTCCTCTTCAATTTGGCTCATTTTATCATAAGTTTATATATGCACATGGGTTAGTGTGTAAATACAAGTTTATATATGCATATGGGTTAGTGTGTAAATACAAGTTTATATATACACATGGGTTAGTGTGTAAATACAAGTTTATATATGCACATGGGTTAGTGTGTAAATACAAGTTTATATATGCACATGGGTTAGTGTGTAAATACATGTTTATATATACACATGGGTTAGTGTGTAAATACATGTTTATATATACACATGGGTTAGTGTGTAAATACAAGTTTATATATACACATGGGTTAGTGTGTAAATACAAGTTTATATATACACATGGGTTAGTGTGTAAATACATGTCTGCATATTTGCTATTTGCAAACGCAATATTTTCAAGAGTTTTATGCAAATGAGATTTTATGCAAGTATTTACATTTGTGTAGCCTAGATAATCGGTATTTAGACCCTTGTGAACGGATGAACCCCAGGGGTCATCTACTCGTTAACTATTCAACTGGGCAGGGAGCCTGTCGGCCGAGCGGACAGCACGCTGGATTGTGATCCTGTGGTCCCGGGTTCGATCCCGGGCGCCGGCGAGAAATAATGGGCAGAGTTTCTTTCACCCTATGCCCTGTTACCTAGCAGTAAAATAGGTACCTGGGAGTCAGTCAGCTGTCACGGGGTGCTTCCTGGGCATGGAGGCCTGGTCGAGGACCGGGCCGCGGGGACACTAAAGCCCCGAAATCATCTCAAGATAACCTCAAGATAACTATTAATATCATCTACTCATCAACTAATAAGGTGCCCTAATGGTGATAATGGTAATATAATGTTTACGGTGATTGTGTAGCGTGGTACCATTGACCTGCTGGATCTTGAGGTTATCTTTAGATGATTTCGGGGCTTTAGTGTCCCCGTGGCCCGGTCCTCGACCAGGCCTCCACCCCCAGGAAGCAGCCAGGGACAGCTGACTAACACCCAGGTACCTATTTTACTGCTAGGTAACAGGGGCATAGGACCTGTATGGATGTTGTCAGCCATTACCTACATAGGTCAAATGAACAAGTCCACAAGGGCCGTGACGAGGATTCGAACCTACGTAGAGTTCCATTATGTATGTAAATAACCGAGGTTACCTACATAGGTCTTCAGCACCAGGTTTTACATCTTAACAGTTGATTAACACCTTGTACATGAGAGCATACCTGGCTCATCTCTCTCTCTCTCTCTCTCTCTCTCTCTCTCTCTCTCTCTCTCTCTCTCTCTCTCTCTCTCTCTCTCTCTCTCTCTCTCTCTTTCTCTCTCTCTCTCTCTCTCCTCTCTCTCTCTCTCCTCTCTCTCTCTCTCTCCTCTCTCTCTCTCTCCTCTCTCTCTCTCTCCTCTCTCTCTCTCTCCTCTCTCTCTCTCTCCTCTCTCTCTCTCTCTCCTCTCTCTCTCTCTCTCCTCTCTCTCTCTCTCTCCTCTCTCTCTCTCTCTCTCCTCTCTCTCTCTCTCTCCTCTCTCTCTCTCTCTCCTCTCTCTCTCTCTCTCCTCTCTCTCTCTCTCTCCTCTCTCTCTCTCTCTCCTCTCTCTCTCTCTCTCCTCTCTCTCTCTCTCTCCTCTCTCTCTCTCTCTCCTCTCTCTCTCTCTCTCCTCTCTCTCTCTCTCTCCTCTCTCTCTCTCTCTCTCCTCTCTCTCTCTCTCTCTCCTCTCTCTCTCTCTCTCTCCTCTCTCTCTCTCTCTCTCCTCTCTCTCTCTCTCTCTCTCTCTCTCTCTCTCTCTCTCTCTCTCTCTCTCTCTCTCTCTCTCTCATATGAGGGTGTTGATAACGCCTCCAAATGATACCTGATCAACCAGACTGTAATGTATACAGGAGACTGCAGGCAGCAGAGTCTAGCAGTGTCGATCACCAGACTAACCAGCTGGGGGGGGGGGGGTCACACACCTGACTGTAGGGGCATGTCATCTTTGAAACACCTGCAGAATACTCCAGGCATACCTGGAGCATGTCTGGAGCATAACACCTCAAGGTAGCTTGACTTCATGCACTAACTACAACATCATTACAAGCCATCCGACTGTTAGGACAGTTGAGCTTACAACATAAGGTTATTTGTACGACATACAGTACTGTTAAGTTACAGTCAAAGGAAGAGGCGTTTATAACGTATCATACAGTGAGCTCCAACGTCAAGAACGACTAACTTGGGTAATGAACATTCTTGGCCAGCACGTCACAACACTAAACCACACAATTATGTTGAGTTACAGTGAAGGGTCGTGTACCCCCAAGGTACAGTCCTGGCACAACTATTGAGTACGGTGAAGGGTCATGTACCCCCCAAGGTACAGTCCTGGACCCACTACTGAGTACGGTGAAGGGTCGTGGACCCCAAGGTACAGTCCTGGCACAACTATTGAGTACGATGAAGGGTCGTGTACCCCCAAGGTACAGTCCTGGCACCACTACTGAGTACGATGAAGGGTCGTGTACCCCCAAGGTACAGTCCTGGCCCCACTACTCAGTACAGTAAAGGGTTGTGGACCCCAAGGTACAGTTCTGGCCCCACTACTCAGTACAGTAAAGGGTCGTGGACCCCAAGGTACAGTCCTGGCACCAGTACTCAGTACAGTAAAGGGTCGTGGCCCCCAAAGTACAGTCCTGGCCCCACTACTCAGTACAGTAAAGGGTCGCAGACCCCAAGGTACAGTCCTGGCCCCACTACTCAGTACAGTAAAGGATCGTGGACCCCAAGGTACAGTCCTGGCCCCACTACTGAGTACGGTGAAGGGTCGTGGACCCCAAGGTACAGTCCTGGCCCCACTACTGAGTACGGTGAAGGGTCGTGGACCCCAAGGTACAGTCCTGGCCCCACTACTGAGTACGGTGAAGGGTCGTGGACCCCAAGGTACAGTCCTGGCCCCACTACTGAGTACGGTGAAGGGTCGTGGACCCCAAGGTACAGTCCTGGCACCGTTACATTGTAGATGACATTAAAATGAGCATGAATATTTTCCTCAGAAGAAGACACTGAACACTACAGAGAGAGATATCAGTATATCTTACAATGGACAAAGGAAACATGATATTCATCAGTGATATACAGTACTCCAGATGCTATACTGTACTGTACTTAGATATGGAAATAATTAGGAACGTAAACTGGTTGGACGATACAAGATATCGACGGATCTCGTAGAACAGAAATGACACATTTCAAAAGGTCTAGAAATAATGCTGTATTGTTTATTGAGTAAACACACACAACAAAGAATGAGTCTGGAAAATGATAGCACGGGTTATGATAACCTTCAAGTCCGCCAGACTGCTCCTTGTTTTCAGGTGGTTACTGGAGTTGTCCCGCCTTGAGTACTGCTCCATACTTCATTTCCCTTTTAACGCTGGAGAGATTTCTGGAATAGTAGGAATACTGTACAAGGAACATATACGGCACACATAGACACAGTCAAAACATACATAGAAACATGTATGTAATATGTAAAGATAGAACCCGAACGCAGGTTCGAATCCTCGTCATGGCCGGTGTGGATTTGTTCATACATGTCAACGATATGGAAGAAAATGCAGAATAGAACCAGTGAAGAACAGGGGTGCCATAGGCACAATCAGAGGACACTGTATAAACATCAGAGGTCTGCGGTTGTTCCCTCCCAGCGAGCATAAGAAATATTGCTGGAACAACCGTGGACATCTTCAAGAGGAAACTAGATAGTTTCCTCCAAGGAGTGCCAGACCAACCAGGCTGTGGTGGGTATGTGGGCCTGCGGGCCGCTGCAAGCAACAGCCTGGTGGACCAAACTCTCACAAGTCAAGCCTGGCCTCAGGCTGGGCATGGGGAGAACAACAACTCCCAGAACCCCATCAAGCAGGTATCAAGCAGGTATCAAGCAGGTATCAAGCAGGTATCAAGCAGGTATCAAGCAGGTATATAAACTGTTGGGACTATCTCAAACCTCTCAAAATGTACACTCTGGAAAGGAGACAAGAAGGATATCACATAACTTGTACCCCTGGAAGATCCTGGAAGACCTGGTCCCAGATATGTACAATATTTGGGACCTACTGGAGTGAAAGATATGGTAGGAAGTACAGAATAGATCCAGTGAAAAGTAGAGGTGCCATAGGCACAATCAGAGAACTTCCCTCAAGATATAAGACCTCCCTCAAAATATGGGACCGCCCTCAAAATACGAGAAATATTAAAAGAACACAAGTAGAGGTGTTCAAGAGGAGATTGGAGAGATTTCAGAAGAATGCTGTGGATGAGCTGTGTTGCTGTGAATGTGTAGGTCTGTGGGTCCCTGCAATCAACAGCCTAACGCAGTTAGTTATCACCAAACAAGCTTGGCCCAGGCCAAACTTGGATAGTAGAACAACTCCTGAAACTGCCTATAGGTAAACTAAATGTAAAGAAGCGGGTTCTGATTGCCATGATAATGTCTGTGTATGTGTGTGATAGTAACAGTCTTGTGTGGTGGGGATGACAAGTGGGTGCCGGGTGTGGGATTGGCACAGTTGGCTACCGGGTGTGTCGATGTGTGATAGTAACAGTCTTGTGTGGTGGGGATGACAAGTGGGTGCCGGGTGTGGGATTGGTGACAGTTGGCTACCGGGTGTGTCGATGCACACACAAGAACTTTTAGGGACGTCCTCAATGTTGCTAATATGTTCTGTGTTTTGTTACCTGGCCAGCACCACACTTCCTCTTGACTTGACCACTCATACCAGCTAGAATCAACAGATTTTTTGTATTATGATGCATTAAAATTACCCATTTTCAGCTTTTTTGGCAATTAATCCAGGAAAGTAAGGAAAAACTAACTTGAATATCTGCACCTTACTATATTAAACAAAAATGAAAAATTAGTGGTCACTTTCCCCCAATTGGATATTAAGAGATTAGTTACATACGAGGGTCAAACATGTCAGGTGTACTGCTGGGAGGCCTAGCCTCAAAATTATGCATAATCTATGGCCAATATTTTTTAACCAGCATTCTAAAAATTCTGCAGATTTCGGAAACTTTGTGAGCCTCTGCCTGTCGAGATTGGTTCTTTATGACTACCAATGTTTGTTGTGTGTAAGGCTGTCATAGCCAGCAGCCTCATTTTGGTTCGGTGGTAATTTGCTGTTAGACTTCTCATGTTCTCCTTCACTACGTACTGTAGTAAAGATGAACACACTACGTACTGTAGTAAAGATGAACACACTACGTACTGTAGTAAAGATGAACACACTACGTACTGTAGTAAAGATGAACACACTACGTACTGTAGTAAAGATGAACACACTACGTACTGTAGTAAAGATGAACACACTACGTACTGTAGTAAAGATGAACACACTACATACTGTAGTAAAGATGAACACACTACGTACTGTAGTAAAGATGAACACACTACGTACTGTAGTAAAGATGAACACACTACATACTGTAGTAAAGATGAACACACTACGTACTGTAGTAAAGATGAACACACTACGTACTGTAGTAAAGATGAACACACTACGTACTGTAGTAAAGATGAACACACTACGTACTGTAGTAAAGATGAACACACTACGTACTGTAGTAAAGATGAACACACTACGTACTGTAGTAAAGATGAACACACTACGTACTGTAGTAAAGATGAACACACTACGTACTGTAGTAAAGATGAACACACTACGTACTGTAGTAAAGATGAACACACTACGTACTGTAGTAAAGATGAACACACTACGTACTGTAGTAAAGATGAACATAGTTGCTCACATGTGGCCAGCCTTTCCTGGAGAGTGCCTGGTCTCTGAACACAAGATACAGTCACTGAAGTCAGTGATTATAGATACTCTTGATTATTACATTATAGCCATTATAGATAAATATTGTAGATAATAAATCAAGTGTAAATGGTTATAGATTATAGGTAATAATGATACATGATGAATTTAAATAATTATAGACTGCAGATAATGATCTATGAATGTTTCTAGAGATTATCACCTCCATGGTCCGATCCCTGACACAGGCTTGTCCGTTGACACAACTGGTTATGATACATTTGATTTCATGTGTGTGCGCGTCTGGAGGAGGCCACAGGTGTGTCAGTAGTGTGTGTGTGGGTGCGTCTGGGGGAGGCCACAGGTGTGTCAGTAGTGTGTGGGTGGGTGCGTTTGAGGGAGGCCACAGGTGTGTCAGTAGTGTGTGGGTGGGTGCGTTTGAGGGAGGCCACAGGTGTGTCAGTAGTGTGTGTGTGGGTGCGTCTGGGGGAGGCCACAGGTGTGTCAGTAGTGTGTGTGTGGGTGCGTCTGGGGGAGGCCACAGGTGTGTCAGTAGTGTGTGGGTGGGTGCGTTTGAGGGAGGCCACAGGTGTGTCAGTAGTGTGTGTGTGGGTGCATCTGGGGGAGGCCACAGGTGTGTCAGTAGTGTGTGTGTGGGTGCGTCTGGAGGAGGCCACAGGTGTGTCAGTAGTGTGTGTGTGGGTGCGTCTGGGGGAGGCCACAGGTGTGTCAGTAGTGTGTGTGTGGGTGCGTCTGGAGGAGGCCACAGGTGTGTCAGTAGTGTGTGTGTGGGTGCGTCTTGGGGAGGCCACAGGTGTGTCAGTAGTGTGTGTGTGGGTGCATCTGGGGGAGGCCACAGGTGTGTCAGTAGTGTGTGTGTGGGTGCGTCTGGAGGAGGCCACAGGTGTGTCAGTAGTGTGTGTGTGGGTGCGTCTGGGGGAGGCCACAGGTGTGTCAGTAGTGTGTGTGTGGGTGCGTCTGGAGGAGGCCACAGGTGTGTCAGTAGTGTGTGTGTGGGTGCGTCTGGGGGAGGCCACAGGTGTGTCAGTAGTGTGTGTGTGGGTGCGTCTGGAGGAGGCCACAGGTGTGTCAGTAGTGTGTGTGTGGGTGCGTCTGGGGGAGGCCACAGGTGTGTCAGTAGTGTGTGTGTGGGTGCGTCTGGGGGAGGCCACAGGTGTGTCAGTAGTGTGTGTGTGGGTGCGTCTGGGGGAGGCCACAGGTGTGTCAGTAGTGTGTATGGGTGCGTCTGGGGAAGGCCACAGATGTGTCAGTAGTGCGTGTGTGGGTGCGTCTGGAGGAGGCCACAGATGTGACAGTACTCACCTAATTGTGCTTGTGAGGGTTGAGCTCTGGCTCTTTGGTCCCGCCTCTCAACTGTCAATCGACTAATGTACAAGTTCCTGAGCCTACTGGACTCTACACATATCTACATACATATCTACACTTGAAGCTGTGTATGGGGTCAGTCTCCACCACATCACTGCCTAACGCATTCCATTTGTTCACTACTCTGACACTGAAAAAGTTCTTTCTAACGTCTCTATGGCTCATTTGGGCACTCAATTTCCACCTGTGTTCCCTAGTGCATGTGCCCCTTGTGCTAAATAGCCTGTCTTTACCTACCCTATGAATTCCTCTGAGAATCTTGTATGTGGTGATCATGTCCCCTCTAACTCTTCTGTCTCTCAGTATGTGTATGCGTGCGTCTAGGGAGACCACAGATGTGAATTCAATCCTAATGAAATTGCTTTGAACTTTTCTCATTGATTCATCATGCTTTTGTGAGTTTGATTAGCACTAATAATGTTATGTAGACTGATACCAGGATCTGATTTTTGCTGTGAATTTGTATTTTATAATACTTTTGCATTGCAGGTGTTTGTCACACGTGTGGAGACAAAGTGACTGGTGCGGGGCAGGCGTGTCAGGCTATGGGGAATCTTTATCACACCAATTGCTTCATCTGTTGCTCCTGCGGACGTGCTCTGCGGGGAAAGGCATTCTACAATGTCCACGGTAAAGTGTACTGCGAGGAAGACTACCTTTACTCTGGTTTCCAGCAGACTGCGGAGAAATGTGCAATCTGCGGCCACCTTATTATGGAAATGGTGAGTCCTTAGTGAATTACTCGACCCATCCTCCTGTTCAGGTAGTACCTATTGTGTCGGTCGTCAATAGTCACTAATTCATCCATACTTAGCTTTTAGATAGTAGTATACTGACTAGCAAGGAATTCTTTTAAAATAAATGAAGCTAAAAAACAAACTTAAATATTCCTTGGCCTTGTATGTACAATATTAGGCCTCGGATATCATATATTAGGCCTAGGAAGGTTAGGTTTGTTTAGTTTCTCAAAGCAACACAAGTAAAAAGTTATTTTTTGGTTTGTCCAACTCAATAGTTCATATTTCTACTCTATAATTTTGTTGTACATCAGGTGTATACATACTATGGTCCTCATCGTTACTATTAGCACTACCTAAACAGGAGGATGGGCTAGAATTAAAATAGATAATTGTTGTAATGCATTTATAAGTACAGTTCAGTACAGTGGTCCTCAAGATTAGGACTCAAATGATATGGTTCATCTTATATAGTTTCCCTTAGTGTGGGAGAGGAAACCTGGTAGGCTTTGTGTACCTTGAGTCCCTGTATGCTTGGGTCTTTTGTTCCAGGGGGGAGAATTTTTGTTAACCGCCTCGTTGTATGAGTATGATTGCTTGGTTCCTTTCCCTCGAGTTCGATTCTGCATCCATTTTGGTGCCTCGGAGTCATTATTTTTCCAGAGGTTTCTGTCTTCACATAATGGGCCTTCATTGGTTCATGCAGATTTGTTTTGGTACCTCCTATGGAACTCAGACCAGTTTTCTTTGATGGACCTGGCTTTTTGTGAGTGGGTCTGTTTCAGCTTTTTGGCTGCTGTGTGAGATTTCAGATTCATCTTGAGTAGCTGACAGTCCTCTTTGTTTTTCCTAGGGGATTATTTTTGTCCCACACACTTGATTAGTGGGAGGTGAATTCCATTTTTCAGGTGTTCTTGAGTAATTCTTCTTTTTGTTCCACTCAAGAACTGACTGTTTCTTCTGGCACTCCTCAAGGACATGGACATGTGGCAGCTCTATGTACAACTGCCTGTGCCGTCCAGGGCCCTTATTGCAGAGGATCACAGGGGCTCATTCCCACTTTGGGCCAATTTTGTGTCTTTGGGTCCTCATGGAGGGGGAACTCTCTAAGCAACTGTGTGTGGATGTGGACTCACTCAGTGTGTGGAGTGAGTCTGGAGTGGGGTCTGCTCAGTGTGTGGAGGCCTCAAGGCTTGCATTTCTAACCCTGGCGGCCTTGTTCAAGATGCTTGCCTCTTCCCTTTGGAAGATGGTATTGGCATTTTACTTGGCAGACCTTGCGTGTTGACAGGCTGTGTAGGCCTGTTCATTAGATTCAGCTTGGTTCTCTACCCTTTCGTCCACCTCTCTTTCCTGAGTATGTCATTGTCCCAGATTTTGTTGAAAAGTGATGAAACAACAAAACATTTAAGTGTTGAAAAGTCATTGAGCCCTTGATGTTGATACTGTCAAATTGGGCCCTTGATGTTGAGACTATATCTATTGCACCTCTGTTTTCAATCAGGTTATTTTGCACTTCCTAAGATGCCTCCTGGACTCATGGTGTTATTTCTCTTGGCAGATTTGAAACCAGGCCTTCTAATATTTTCCAAGTATGAATTATTAAGTGTATCTGCCAGGACTGTAGGAAACTCGGACTTTAAAATCTTAAGTGGTCCCGATAATTTAGATGTTTTATCGAGTGGATTCTAGCAGTAAAATATCTTTACATGTTATCCAAGTCAGCAATTTCTCCGTGACGTCATCCTTGCCCATCGCTCAATGTGTTCACGTATGCCTCAGCTCTGGGTTCAGGTTTTGTAACCAGCGCTCACCAGGCTGCCCAGCATCAGTGAGTAGATCCTTTCCTTTGAGTGAACAGTATAGTGCTCAAGTTTGGGGCCATGTGGCATACATGCCCTGCTTTGATTTGGCTTCCTCTGGGCTATGTGCTGCTGTCCCACTCATGCTGCTGCTTGGTGGTTCTTTGCTTGTACTGAGAGGTGGTGACTACGGTCCATTGCCTGGTGGAGTTGGTCACTTTGATTTCTGGATTCTCAAGGTTTGATTCTCTGCGTGGTTCACTTGTGGGGCGTGTCCAATATTCTTGTGGGTGGGTTATCTTGTCTCCGTCTTATTTTCATAGAGTGGATCGTCAGTTATGTGTCGTTCCATTCCGTGCGAGATGGAAAGTCAGGCCGAGGTGGACCTCTTCGCATGAGTGTAGAACCGAGTCTTCCCTCCTACAGAGACTCCGTTGCTAGGCTCTTGCTGTATATGTCTTTCGACTGGACTGGTTGAGGTGTATTTACATTTTCTTTCAGGTTCAGTTGTTGCTTCAGATTCCATCCAGCCAGGATTCCAGCCTGGCTTCCATCCATCCACTGATATAAATATAAATGGTCACAATTTTCCTTATTTTTTGCCAATTGTTCCAAGGAACACTTCTGTTCTTTTGTAAATTTGCTCCAGAACGTTGTTAATTATTCTACTTCAAATTCATGCTTATATAGGCTAACCTGAAAGGGATCTGATGATCAGTGTCCCTGCATCCCGGTCTCTGACCAAGCGTTGTGGTTGGTGGTTAGGTCAACCAGACTGGTTAATGTCGCTGCCTGGTTGATCATACCATCATCGATGTCCCAACTTTAAGAGTTTTTAGGGAGGTGATCATTAAGCATAGGTGCTTGTCTCCAGGTTTTGGATGACAAGTGAGCTCCCAAGAGCCAATCGAACACACAAGCTCTTTCATTATATTATTAACCTCTTCACTGATTGACATTTTTCATCTTGGGATCAATCATAACTCGTAATACCTGCTTGATGGGGTTCTGGGAGTTCTATTCTCCAAGCCTGGCCCGAGGCCAGGCTTGACTTATGAGAGCTTGGTCCACCAGGCTGTTGCTTGGAGCAGCCCGCAGGCCTACATATCCACCACAGCCCGGTTGGTCCGGCACTCCAATAAGAAAACTATCTAGTTTCCTCTTGAAGATGTCCACTGTTGTTCGGGCAATATTTCTTATGCTCGCTGGGAGGACGTTCAACAACCGCGGACCTCTGATGTTTATACAGTGTTCTCTGATTGTGCCTATGGCACCTCTGCTCTTCACTGGTTCTATTCTGCATTTTCTTCCATATCGTTCACTCCAGTAAGTTATTTTATTGTGTAGATTTGGAACCTGGCCTTCCAGTATTTTTCACGTGTATATTATTTGGTATCTTTCTCGTCTCCTTTCTAGCGAGTACATTTGGAGAGCTTTGAGACAATCTCAATAATTTAGGTGCTTTATCGCGTCTATGTATGCCGCATATGTTATCTGAACGCCCTCTGTTTCAGCAATCTCTCCTGCTCTGAAGGGGAAAGTGAGTACTGAACAGTACTCAAGACAGGACAGCACAAGTGATTTGAATAGTACAGTACTGTACAACCATTGTGATGGATTCCCTGGATTTGAAAGTTCTCATAATCCATCTATCATTTTTCTGGCTGACACAATATTTACTTGATTATGCTGTCTAAACGTTAGGTCATCAGACATCATTATTCCTAAATCCTTAACGTGCTGCTTTTCTACTATGAGCAAATCTGATTACATTTTGTACCCTGTACAGTTTTACATTTAATGTCCTCATTTTTACCATACCTAAGTACCTGGAATTTATCACTGTTAAACATCATATTTTCTTCTGCCCAGTCAAAAACTTTATTAATATCTGCTTGTAATTTTTCATCCTCTTCAGCAGAGGTAATTTTCATGCTGATTTTTGGGTCATCTGCAAAGGATGACACGAAGCTGTGACTTGTATTTTTGTCTATATCTGATATGAGAATAAGGAAAAGCAGTGGTGGAAGGACTGTACCTTGAGGTACAGAGCTTTTAACTGCGCTTGGACTCGATTTTATATGGTTGACTGTTGCTCTTGGTGTTATGTTTGACAGGAAACTGAGTATCCAGCGTCCTACTTTACCATTTATTCCCATTGACCTCATTTTGTGTGCTATCACTCCATGGTCACATTTATCGAATGCCTTTGCGAAATCTGTGTATACCACATCTGCATTCTGTTTTTCTTCTAATTCCTCTGTGATTTTGTCGTAATGGTCAAGTAGCTGTGAGAGGCATGATCTTCCTGCTCTAAACCCATGTGGGCCAGGATTGTGGAGGTCATTGGTCTTCATGAAACTAGTGACCTGACTCCTGATCACACTCTCAAATACTTTTATTATGTGGGACGTTAGTGCAACTGGTCTATAATTCTTTGTCAATGCTTTGCTCCCTCCCTAGTGTAGAGGGAGGGAGCATCTGGTATCTCCCTTGTGTCCAAGCTCTTCCTCCACACAATGCTGAGTGCCTGTGCTACTGGCACTTTGCATTTCTTTATAAATATTGAATTCCATGAGTCTGGACCCGGGGCTGAGTGCATGGGCATGTTGTAAATTTCTCTTTCAAAATTTGTCACACTCGTGTTGATAATCAGTTGTATTTATAGGGGTTTAGATATCACGCATAAATTAGTTGTCCAGATCTTCCACTTTCATGCTGTTTATTGGAGTGCTAAACATATCCTCACCGCTTTTTTAGGATTTCACTAATTTATTCGTCATCTTCAGTGTATGAACCTTCACTCGTACAAATAGGTCCAATACTGGCAGTGGTTTTTGCTTTTGATTTAGCATATGTGAAGAAATATTTTGTTTTTCTATTTCTTGAATTGCTTTCTGTTCTAGTTGTCTGTCTTCAATCTGAAATGAATACTTCAGTCTCTGCTCGATTTCTTCAATCTCCCTGTTTAAATTATTCCTTCTTTGTATGGAAAGTCGTGTCTGCTTAAGCATTTCCGTTAATTTTTTCCTTTTTTTTTGTAGTGTCGTCTGTGTTCTCTTTCTACATTGGACCTCTTTCTGGCTTTCCTCAAAGGAACATGTTTCAGACAGACTTTATATGCTTCAGAAGTCAGTTTTCTATTCCTTGTGTTGGATTTGTATTATTGTATTACTTAGAACATTTTCCCATTGAATGTTTAAGTTCCCTGTTTATTTAATCCCAGTCTATTCTTTCATTATTAAAGTTGAATTTACTGAATAACTGCTCTCGCTTGATCATTGTTTTAGGTCTATTCTGAGTAGTGATGATAGTTTGCACTTCATCGAGCTTGTGATCTGAGTATGTGGTATCAGAGATCGTAATGTTCCTGATTATGTCTTCATTGTTTATGAAGACCAGATCTGGAATATTTTCGTTCCTAGTTGGCTCTGATATCTGCTGGTTGAGTGAAAATTTGTCACAGACTCTTAAGTAATTCTCTAATCTGTGGTTGGTTATGTCCAGGTAGATTTGCTGGTATAATATTATTGTTTGCTTTTCTCCATCTTAGACTAAGCAGGTTGAAGTCACCTAGGAAGATAATATCAGGTATTGGGTTTGCCAAATTATCAAAGTTATTCTCTTTTGTTCATCTGGTCTGTGAATTCCTCAGTTGTTGCATCTGGCAGTTTGTATATTAAAATAATAACGAAGTTTATTTTCTCTTTTTACTCCCAGTACCTCTACCACCTTATTCGTAGAGTCATTGTAATGTCACTTGTCCCCTTCGGCTTTATGATCGAGCTGCAGAGTTTCTACAGGAAAGAGATGGTTGTGTTGACTGTTTATCTGGACCTAGATTATGCTTTTGACGGAGTCTCACACAAGAGGTTGTTTAGGAGACTGGAACATATGGATGAGTGACAGACAGCTGTCATGGCTGAATAATGTTCTGCCAGAAAGATGAGGGGGGATAATCAGAGGCAATGTATCTGACTGGAGGAGTGTGACTAGCGGAGCACCGCAGGGTTCAGTAATGTTCATCGTCTATATAAATGATCTACCAAAAGAAATACAGAATTTTATGAATACATTTTATAAATTTGGGGCCTGATGGCTGAGTGGACAGCGCTTGGGATTCATAGTCCTAAGGGCCCAGGTTCGATCCCGAAGGCGGAAACAAATTGCCAGAGTTTTTCACCCTGATACCCTGTTTACCTAGCAGTAAATAGGTACCTGGGAGTTTGACAGCGGCTACAGGGCTGCTTCCTGGGGGGGGGGGAGGGAGTAATCAATTGATTGATTGACAGTTGAGAGGCAGGCCCAAAGAGTCAGAGCTCAGCTTCCGCAAGCACAACTAGGTGAGTACATTTGTTGATGATGCTAAGCTATTAGGAAAGATAAAGGACTTTGACAATTATCCTGCTTTTAAAGATGACCTGAACAAAATAAGTATATGGAGCAACACAGGCAAATGGAATTCAATGTGAATAAATGCCACATTATGGAATGTGAAATAGGTGAAAATAGACCACACACACCCTACAAATTATGTGGAAAGGCATTAAAGAACTCTGAAAAAGAGAGAGAGATCTAAGTGTGTTTCAGGAAAGTAGACTATCACCAGATGAACAAGTAAATTACATTGTACGAGGAGCATATGCTATGCTTTCCAACTTCACAATTGCTTTTAAATACTGTACATGGGTTGTCAAATATATACAAAAATTCAAGACTTTTGTGAAACCAAAATTGGAGTATGCAGCAGTTGTATGGTGCCTGAATCTCAAGAAACACACACGTAAACTGGAAAAGATGCAAAGGCATGCTACTAAATGGCTTCCAGAACTGAAAAGACAAGAGCTACGAATTGAGGCTAGAGGCATTAAATATGCCAAAGCTAGAAGATAGAAGAAAAAGAGGCGATATGATCGTCACATACAAAATTGTAACAAGAATTGCCAAAATAGACAAAATAGAAGCTGCAACTTGAAGAACAAGAGGTCATAGGAAAGCTGCAACTTCACGAACAAGAGGTCATAGGAAAGCTGCAACTTGAAGAACAAGAGGTCATAGGAAAGCTGCAACTTGAAGAACAAGAGGTCATAGGAAAGCTGCAACTTGAAGAACAAGAGGTCATAGGAAAGCTGCAACTTGAAGAACAAGAGGTCATAGGAAAGCTGCAACTTGAAGAACAAGGTCATAGGAAAGCTGCAACTTGAAGAACAAGAGGTCATAGGAAAGCTGCAACTTGAAGAACAAGAGGTCATAGGAAAGCTGCAACTTCAAGAACAAGAGGTCATAGGAAAGCTTCAACTTCAAGAACAAGAGGTCATAGGAAAGCTGCAACTTGAAGAACAAGAGGTCATAGGAAAGCTGCAACTTGAAGAACAAGAGGTCATAGGAAATAAAAGTGTCAAAAAAAATATTAGAAAGTTTTCTTTTACAGAGTTGTAGATACAGTAGTTTGAACAAGTTAAGCGATTAGGCAGTGGAGGCCAATAGCGTCGTTAGTTTGAAAGTGTGATATGACCGAGTGCTGGGAAGATGGGATACTATGAGCGTAGCTTTCATCGTGTAACTGCACA